>NC_056750.1:341960967-342173467 GCF_019279795.1 Protopterus annectens
CTGGGGCATGGTGGGGGATCTGTAGCAAGTTACAATTTGGATTGCAGACTTGCCCAGAGTTAGTTGCACTTGGATAATGTCGGATGCATTATGCTGAGCAACTAGCCTGGAGATGTGGATATCCTTAATGAATATGAACACGCCTCCACCTTTAGTGTTTCGGTCCAGGTTAGGTGGCCGAAAGGTGTGGTCGGATTTATAGCCTGGTAATGCAAGGGTGCTCTCTGGAGCCTTGAACCAGGTCTCTGTCACTGCACAGATGTCGATGTTCTCCATTTTAAGGAGTGAATCGAGTGAATGCATTTTGAGGTTTAGACTTCTAGCACTGAGTAGCATTACCCTCAGATTTTGCGTACTTGTACCTGTTACGGTGGTGAATTTGTCATTTGAACCTTACCTAAAAAAAAGGCACTATAGTGGTGGCAATAACCTTAGCCAGTATCCGGAATCCCAAGGGCGACAGGTGCAGGCCATCTCTGGAAAGGCATCGTGGTCTGTCGATCATGTCATCCCAAGCAGACAGATACTGGATCCCCTTAGAATGATACCAGAAGCTTAGCCAACTGTTGAAGTCGATCATTTCGTCTTTGTACTGTGGTATCATTCTGGGTGATGGCAGGATGCTACTCAGGGCTAGGGTCATACCTGTCTGGGCTACAAAGATCAGAGAGCTCCTCCATGTCTCTTCATGTAGTCCAGGGAGGTACGTCTCAGGTCATTCACACCAACATGGACAATGACAGCGTCATATTTGTACTTGTTGTGGAGTGACTCAAGTGCGGGCGTTATGTGGCATATCCTGGCACCAGACAGGCAGCTGACAGTAACTTTCTCCTTGTTTAGCCTGGTGAGTGGAACATCAGTGTGCCTGACTATAGAGTTACCTATGATTAGAGTGTTGGGTATGTTATTATGCCTTATGAGCTGTGGTTGAGTGGCACTCTGAGTTTGTGGGCTGTGTGTCATTTGGGTTGATTTGGGGGGTGGAGGTTGCATGCATTTCTGATTTGGGGGTCTCTGTTGCTTCAGCAGATTTTATTGACAGCCTTTGCAAATGTAGGCATGTGTTTTGTGTTGCTGTGTGTGTGTGTTTTGGTGGTGTAGGTTTTGAGGGACTATGTGATGAGTGTGGTGTGGTGCAAGTGTTTACCCTCTCCTCTTGACTGTCTAGTCCAGTCTTTGGTGAAGAGGGCTTTGCTTCCAGTTTGGCTATATAAGTGCATCTCTCTCAGGTTGTAGTGTTGGATGGTAGGAGGAGAGGGTTGTCCATGTACATGAGACAGTTGCTGCATTGCAAAACCTATATTGGTCCAATAAAAGGTATTATATCATGCCTGTGTTCCAGTGGCATTATGAGTGCTAGGCACACTAAATTTTACCATATTATCAATACCACCTTTACTCTTATGATGTAAAGCATATCTAGAAGAATCCATTTCTGTGTCAAGTGAAAAATACACAGAAAAGGGCAGGGAGAGGATGTGAAAGTTCATCCTGTAGCCAGAGCTGTTCTCACAAATCCAACATCATGAAGAGCACTAGAATGTTACACATGGAATATTGAACAGCTCAACCTTCAGGAACATTTTGGTCAGAGTCCCAAGTTTAGTTCTTCTGGATTGCCAGATCATGGCACCAAAAAACAACCTAGATCCAAAAGCCATAACCAGCTTGTAATGCCTGGCAAATGTGTTCAGGAATGATTAACTAGCAGCTATGCAACTGACATGCAAACAACAGGAGAAGGCAAGACATGCAAAAGTAGCTGTAGTGGATTGTACTTTAGGACATCCATATAAAATTTTATCAAATTTATAATAAATGACAACAGAATTAGAAGCCATTTGGATAGGTATTGCTTAAATGACCTTTTTTCCTTCATACCCTTTAACAAAAGAAAAGCTGATCTTGCTTTCTAGCAGCTTTAGTCCTTTCTGTACAGAACCTGAGCTGCCCATATACATCTCTGCAGTGAAGAATATATTGTCCTTGATTACAGTACCGTGACAAGAAAACTGGAAAATGCACCTGGCTTAAATTACTCTAAGCTGATAATTTAAGCTTGAGGGAAGAATTGGGGCTCAGTGGAGCCTTCTTCTTAAAGGGAAAAGATACAGTGCACATGGAAAAGGATTTTTTTTTTCACAATACACCTCAGTAAGGTAACAACCACCAGCATGAATATGGTTTTCCATGATAACTTTAAATAGGCTAAAGTAATTAGGTAAAATAGGGGAGGAGTGAGCTTCTCAAGGCAAAGAAAAATGTCTTGCAGAGAAAGGCCTTACATATTATGTGGGTTACTAACAATTTAGAACTCTGACCAATATGAAAGTTAGATGTAACCATCAAATGGACTCTGGCAGAGGTGTACCTAGGGCCAGAAGTTAAAACTTCTGAAGGGTACTGAAGCATAAAGAAACAAGACTATAAAATGGATTTGTCTTCTTAGTGAATTCCCGAATGGAAAACTACTTAGAGTCATCTTTCTAAGTCTTCAATATAGTAGGCCTTATGGAAGATGTAATTATGGACACTGCACCTGCCATAAAATTCCTCAGACTTGTCAAGTAGTGCAGACTGAGCAACTCAGCTAATGGCTAGAAGTTGTGGATACCTGGATGAGCCTTCTCAAGGGAGAAAGCTGAATAAACAAGCATTTGCGACAACAAACTATCACAGTAGGCCTTGGAGGGTACTAACTACAGGAAACCAAACCTGCATGCACCACTTAAAACAAGGGTTACTGCTGCTCTGTATTCTTTGATCTTCAGAAGAGAATTATTCATCAGTGGAAATGAGTGAAAATCAAAAACAATGAGCAGGCCCCTTCAGCCAAATTTGTATCAATATATCCTTGCATCTGTCACTGGAAGGAGGAATCAAGGAGAAGAATGTTTCATATTTGTGGAGGAAGAAAGAAGGTTACATACCAAGTGACTATCCCTTTTTAATTTCTCCAAATCTTTTGGGTTTCTAATATCATGATGGAATGGACCCCATTTCCTAAGTCAAAGTATGAATAAAGTTCATGAAATTAGTATTGTTTCACTCTTTGATGTCAGCCAAAAGTGGTCTTCGCAGCACCTGCAATGTGCCCACTTAATGACTCCTCCTGCAATTCGTACAGAGTTACATATACTGGTAGCATATCTAAATATGATTGTAGACTCTTTTATAAGACCCGTTGATGCTACTACTACTACTATTGGAACTATCTGGGTATCTCTTTCACACTGCTCTAACTTCTGCTTGCATTTCCTGATATTTTATGACTTTTTCTTCTCTCTCTGTACACAGGATACTGTAGTCACTTGGTGTGGCGATTTCATTGATCAATGCTACTTCTGTCTTCTTTTCTTGGTCCACTATATATGGTTTTCTAGCATCTATCTTTTGAACTGTTGGTAATGGATGATCCCATGTGATGTAGACTTCATTTTCTATGATGCTTTGTGGCTCATGTTTCTAGTGTTTTTCAGCCACTTCAATACCATAATGTTTGCACAATCCCCAGTACAGCAGTCTCGCCACATTATTATGCCTTTCAGTATACAGTCCTTCTCCCATTAGTATGTCACAACCAGCAAAGAGGTGGGCAACGGTTTCCAATTCTGTTTCACAAAACCTACATTTGTCTGTTTCTACCACATGTTCAATGGATTTCATAAACCAATGTGTACGTAGCCCAGTGTCTTGTGCTGCTAATATTAACCTTTCATCTCTTGGTTTAAATTTGCCTCTCCTTAACCATTCCTGCATTCATTTCTGATCAACATGCGGTTCTTCCAGAAGGTTTCTATACTTGCAACTATACTTATGCATTTTCCACATTTCTTGCCTTCTCATCTGGTCCTTCACCTTATATTCTTTCTTTTGTTTTTGGCACATTCAGTTGCTGCCTAGTTTTTATTTACTTCTGGTTTAATTTCCATTCCTGCTTGACGCCAATATGCTTCTGCTAGATTAAGCAGAGAAGTCAACTTAGATTTAGTCTCCTAGTGTTTTCAAAACTTTCACGTTTGGTTCTTGTGAGGTCAGCACATATGTGTGGAGTCCCACAATTGCAAATCTATACATGTAATCAATTTCAAGGAGGCCCAACCCCTCCTTTAGAATGGGGAATATATAATCTTGGTATGCACTAATTTTTATAAATCATTTGGTGAGCATGGAGCATCCTTGTATTCCTATCTAATCTAGCCAACACGTTTTGGGGCCTTTCAATCACTCCAAAACTGTAAGTTAGGACAGGAAGAGCAAACTGGTTTATATCTCAGTGCTGTTTTCAGGATTAATTTGAGTCTTCTGAAATACTCCTAAGTTTTATTTGCATTTGTTTATGCTTTATTGTTGATTCTTCATCAATTCCCAAATATTTATACACTCCTCCTTGCTCAAGTTCTTTTATATCACATTCTTGTCCCAAACTGATGTTTTCCTGGTGTTGCAGTTTTTCCTGCTTTAAAGGTTGCTTTTGCAGATTTATCAAGACTAAATGAAATTCTTATCATCTGAAAAGGTTTTGACAACTTGCAGTTGTGCTTTCAGTTGCTCATCTGATGAGCTATACAGTTTTAAATCATCGACAAAGAGAAGAAGAGAAGTCTTTACACTTTGTTATTTTCTAGAAGCCAAATTATAGCCATGGCTGTTAAGTAGACAGCTTAATGGGTTAAGGGCAAGGCAGAATAGCAGTGGTGACAGAGTCACACTGGAATATCCCCCTTTGAATTTTTATCCCTGGGATAATAATTTGTCCTTTATCATGGCTTAATTGCAAAGCAGTCTGCCACCGTTTCATGGTCACTGTAATGTAGTCGAACAGTGTAGGATGCATCTTAAACATTTTTAAGCACTCTTATCCATGAATGAGGAATACTATCAAATGCCTTTTTGTAGTCAATCCATGCCATACTTGGATTCTTTCCCTTTTTACAGTTCTCCACTATGACTTTATTTAACAAATGATCCTTTGTTCCATATGACTTTCTCTTATTGCCCTTTTGTTCTACTGCCATAATTGCGTTTGCTTCTAAATCACTATAAACTCTGTCGGCATCAATTCCCATATATAGTTTATACGTCGTCGGAAGGCAAGTTATTGGTCTATAATTTTTAGGGTGGCTTGCAGATTCACTCAAGCAGGAGCACTGTTCTTCCTGTTAGCCAGGTTGGTGTTTGTTCGGGGTGCGCATATAAATAGCTCTTACTCATGGCTAAATCTTCATCCAAAGATGTTAATACTTTTGGTCAAAAGTTAGGTACTGCATTTGGGCCTGGGGTTTCCAGTTAGAGGCTTTTCTTAACTTTATTTCAATCTCTTTGGCTGTTACTTCATCCCATTTCATATCCTGTACCTTTAAACTTCTTATTTTTTCTTTAACTTCTATCCATTTAGCATATTTATGTTCCACCAGATCTTCACAGATATTTCCCAAAAATGTAGCTTTTTTTTGCCAGTCTTTCAATTCCTTTTACCTTCTTTCCCAATTCTTTATACAACGTTTTTGGCTCAACAATAAATTGCTTATGTTGTACTTTTTCTTTACATTTATCTTCATTTCTTCAAAGTTTTTCCACCTGAGCTGAAATTTTTAGTCTATTTGTGATAATGCACGATAGATCCTGGTCTGTTCTAATACTGTGCAATGCTATCCCCAGCATAATTTTTTGCCATGTTGAGATAAGTGTTCCTGCTCAACTTATCAAACAGACTCTTCCTACAATGAAGACAGCTGACAAGTATCAATGTGTCTTGGAGGCTCACTTCCAAAACTGCAGAGTTTCCTTGCGCCAGCCATATGAGTGAATGATTCCCTACCTGTTAATGTATTATACTACTGCTCTACTGTCTGACTAAATGGATATCAGGCCTGTTAGAATCCACTCATTTACAGCCTGGCAAGACAGATCTACCATCATCTTGAAAACAATAACTAAAAGAAAAACTCAGCCAAGCTAGATTTTCCACTGTGTGATTCCTTAAAACCTCTTGCTTTAGAGGTAACATGGGATATATGCAAATGACCCCTTAATTCAGGTCAATAAAACCAACCCCCACTAGATGCTTGTTTCAGCCTTCTTATGGCCACATCAGCACAGCATAAGTGGACTGTTTGGCTAACATTTGAAAACACAAGGTTGTCGTATCCTGCGGATGTCCATAACCATTAGGGTGCCTGCAAAATATCCCAACAAACAATGAGTAACAAGGTCACACAGAAAAAAACATTCAATAAAAACTGAAAAAACACAGCCAACCTAGATTTTCACCCCCAAAAAACTAATGTGGCATTTTGATTTCTATTTGAACTAATTCCTCATCATGTGACCACTGCAATATTCTTCTCCGTTTAAGCAAGAAGCATCCAATGGTAAAGTCATTCATGAAGACTGAGTCCACAAAAAAAAAAAAAAAAAAAAAAAGACTGGCTAGATTCAAACACTAAAGTAAACATTTTTCATAACATGCAGAGAAAATATCAGAACACCTAAGGGAACAGAGTCCTAAGACCAGTGAACCCTGGAGATTAACTATAGTAATTTTTAAATAGAATTCATATATAATACCATTCTGGTAGGGTACCATGAGCCCCAAAGGCAAAGAAAACAGCTGACTGGAACTGACTAAACAGACAAGAGAGGGAACTGTGAAAAGATGTCCGAAATAATTTTAAGGTTAAAAAAAAATTCCTTACAAGTCTTGCTACAGAGGGAACATTTTATTGAAGTCAAAAGATGAGCTGGTGTCAGAGAGAACTCGGTCTGGTTCAAAGTGCTCTAGAGACAAACATCTGGAATATAGACTTCCATGCTCTAGCAGAGACCACCGCAGCTGTTTGCTACTAGAAGCCAGTCTAAAAATGGAAAATTTGCTCCTTGAAGATACAAGGTAGCTACTACAAAAACATGTTCAGTCTGGAAATTCACTACAGAGGTGGATATAAAGATTTCTAAAAAGTAATGGCAAACTTCTATTTGAAAGTGAAAGAAAGCTACAGCACTTTCTGAACTTTATGTGCAGGCAAGTTCCCCGAACACATCCACTCTCCTTTGTTCAAAGAAGAGTGGATGTGTTCAGGGAACTTGCCTGGAAAAGAGAATGAAGACAGACTATACAAAAATATTCCTTTGCAATAATTATACTACGGCCACTTAAATCCAAAGCAAAAGACTATTTTATAAAGAAAACACTTGAATGTTTTTTTTTTAATGAACAAAATATCCCTCCAGCTACAATTCCTTTTCCCATTTTTGCACATGGAGTTAGGCTATCACTTTAACAGTGACAATCATCTTAGAGCCAGGGTGCCTAGCCAGGCTGCCATATTTCTTACACACAGACACCCCTGTGGCCAATTTAGAGTGTCCAATCCACCTACTGCATGTTTTTGGAATGTGGAAGGAAACAAAATATACATAAAAACTGCTAAAAGTAAGAAATGTTACCAGATGGGTAGCAAACCGGCTCATTGATAGAACCCTCCTAGTCAAAATAGGGGAAGCCACCTCAAGCAGTAGACCCATAACAAGCGGCGTACCCCAGAGTTCAGTCTTGGGGCCTCTGTTATTTGTGATATACTTTTCTGAGGTGCAGGCCAAAATCAGTGGGCTATGGCTGACCAGGTTTGCAGATGACTGCAAGTTAGGTGCTGTCATCAATTCCCCTAGTGATGTGGACATTTTCCAAGAGGGTCTCTCAGACAAATGACTGGTGCCAGAAACATGACCTCAAGCTGAATATCAAAAAAATGCATCATTATCCCCTTTGGGGAGAATGATGTCCCCACAAATTATAACATTAATGTCTTAAGCACGCAGTCAATCATGAGGGATTTGGGCACCCAGGTTGATAGCAACCTTTTGACCACCATGTTTCCGTTGTATGGAAAGCCTTCTACATGGCCCACCTCATAAGTAAGGGTATCTCATCCAGTGACAAGGAGGTCATAACAACCCCGTATTCTTCCCTTATAAGGCCCATTACTGAGTCAACGCCCCTTTTGGCATGTACTTTGCAAAGCACATGCAGCAGCTGGACAGACCACAGAGGTTCCTTACCAGGAGAATCCAGGGCCTCAAACATCTACCCTACACAGATAGGCTAAAAGCTCCATCATTCTACTCAGTTTCATACAGACTCCTCAGAGGTAACCTCTGTCTGGTATACAAGGCGATCACGGACCCCACCTTGATGGAACTGCTGTATATCCACAAGTCAAGCTCCACTCGAGTAACCTGCATGGGCGGTCTCAACCTGGTCTGTAACATCAACAAGACTTGTTGGCGGGACAGATGTGTGTCCCAGAGACACCCCCATCTATGGACTAGACTCCCTCGCCACATTAAACAGAGTACCTCTTTACCCCTTTTTAAGTGCAACCTGGATAACTGGATAGGAAACAGAAAATATACTCCTGGGGTTCCACCCATGTCACAGTTGGACAGGGACATCGGTTGCTGATTTTTCTAAGCATGGGCTAAACTCTTGGCTAGGCTTATAAGGGCCTCAGGGCCAATAGCCTAGTAACATCTTATGATCCTATGTATACAACTGTCCTGCTAAAGCACATTTTCCAAACTGGGTTAGACTAATTCTATAAGATTTAGTTTTTATTATTTTATTTTACATTTGTTTACCAGGAAAGTCCTACTGGACACATGTCCTTTTTCAGCAGAGGCCCAGGGAGAAAAGCACCACACTGAACATACAGTAATAACAAATTCAGTAGTATACATAATACAAGAAATAAAATACTAGTTTAGACTAAGTTAATACACGATAAGTTTTAGACAGTCACTAGATAATCACAAAATTAAACAGAAAAGTATAAAAGACATTACAAAATTATACGTTATTGTGTAAATAGATAGATAAACCAAATGACATTCCACAATTTCAAATATGTTTCAAGTAGATTGTAATATCAGGTCAATATATTTCCTCACCTCAACAGTGTAATAGTAGTCAGACATGTTGGTATGCATTGAGGCATGGGTAAATTAGAATAGAGGGAACTGATATAGTTTGCAAGTGAAACAAGGTAGTAGCAAGACCAGAGAGAGCTGTTAAGAGTAGAGCAAGGACACAGCCATTTGTTGAATAATTGGGTTTTTCGTGTCGTTTTAAACTGGGCTAGTGATGTAATGGTTGTAATGTTTTGTGGCAGTTCATTCCAGATTTTATCTATATAATTTGAGAAGAGGGAATCTCCTGATTGATTATTGGATGCATTGATTTTTGTGTGTTTGTTAGTGCAGCGCAATGTTCTGGTAGTGGCATATGACTGCAGTAATATTTGCAGGGCAGGTGTTTTCAAAGGTTCATGCAGGAGTTTATGAGCCATGGTTAAGTGGATGTAGTGAAGGAGTTGTGGGAGCTCAAGCCAGTTGAGTTGCTCGAGTGCTATAAAATGCTGAGTTCTACCAGGTAAGTCTGTGGCATATCTGGCCATTTTGTTATAACAGGATTCAAGATTTGCTACCTCAGACTTTTTTTTAGATTTGTCAGTATGGGAGTTGGGTACAGCAGTATAGAAATTAAGTGAGTTTGGGCAATGGCAATCTTAGTACTGCTAGTGAAGTAGTGTTTGTTCCTATACAATGTTCCAAGTTTTTTTTAATGTACTTTACAGTTTGAGAAATGTGAATATCAAATTTTAGTTTGCTATCAATTTTGACTCCTAAAATTTGGTGTGAGGATATGATGGTATTATTTAGTGATGGAATGTTGAAAGTGTTGGTGGGTGAGGCTAATTTAGTGGGATGGAAGACAAGTTTTTTTTTTTTTTGGGGTTTAATATTAGTTGAGCATTTGTGAGCCAGGACTCAACTGCTAGAAAGGATCCTTGTGTTAGAGTCTGAAATTCTTGAGGAAGCAGCACAAATCATTGTTGAGTCATCTGCACATTGGATGACAGAGGCTTATGGGGTTGACATGTGGAGGTTATTTCTATATGGAGAAGAGTAGAGGGCCTACGACACAGCCTTGAGGGACCCCTAGGATCACTGGCAGTAGGGGTGATAAAGTCTGTTGCCAAGAAACTGCTTGCTGGCGGTCCAGTATGGTAATCCTGGAACCAGGCAAAGGTAGAATTACAAAAGTTTAGTTTGGAAAGGACATTTAGAAGTTCAGCATGAGAAACCATACCAAAGGCTTTAGACAGGTCAAGGAAGATAGAGCATACATAAATAATTGTTGTTCCTGTGATAATTGACAGTATTGGTAAATGACATTAGATCGGCTGACGTGCTACAGAATGATCGAAAGCCGTGCTGTTTGTTAGTATGCAGATAATCAGTAATGCACATGTGAATAACCCTCTCTAGAATTTTAGACAGCGGTGATAGCATTGCGATTGGGTGGTAGTTGGGGAGATCTGCTAAAAGCCACCTTTGTGTAGAGGTATAAATTACGAGGTTTTCCAAATGGGAGGGACTTGTTCAGCTATGGATCTATTGACAAGAACTGATATAGGATAAACTATTCCATCTGCTGTTAGTTTTAGGAACTCAGCAGGTAAGTTGTCTGCAGCTAATGTAGTGGGGTTTTAGCTTTTTCAGCAGTTTTCAGATTGTGTCAATGGCTACAGGCTGCAGGGAGAAGGTTGATTTAATATTGGGAGAGGCAGTGGTAGTTTTGATAGGTCAGGGGGGTTTGATAACTTATGCAATTCAGTTTTACCTACTTAGTGTCTCCCCCTTACTATAGTTAACTGTCTGCTAAATGTATCACATACTAAATACATAAAAATAGAACACACTTTAGTTATGTCTTTTGCTATTTTCTGCCATTTTGCCAGCAATAAAGTATCTATTAATGTCTCCTCCAAAATTTACATGGAGACCAGATGATATTTAATTACCTATTATATCGAACAAGTGACAACTAACATAACTAAGGAAGACAGGTGGCATCCCCATTCTGAGCCCTACATAACATTCTTTTTTTATAGTGGTTTTCATAAGAATGACCACACAGGGAGGAATGAATAGCAGAAAAAGAAGAGAGGCAGATTCAGAAACACTGCACTGTTGAAAGACATCAAAGCTTCAAGACAAGAGAAGGCGCTCTGGTCTTCCATTAGAGTGCTACTTGTGCATTTATGCCAAAAATCATTTCACTTTCAACTCCTGGTAACTCAATCAAATGTATTAAAATCACATGCCAAACACAAGCAACTATGTCAAAAGTAATTGGCTGCCAAAAAAGAGAGTAAGACAGTCCTGTAATGGTAAAAATATAAAATAAATTAGCAATCAAGTTATACTCAGAGAAATGTGCAACATGAAGGAAAAGATGAAGACTCAATACAGTAAATTCAAAGCATGCAAGCATGACATCATTATGATCACTGCTGCAGTAGCCAAAGCTACATGGGTAATATCCTGAGCAGGATATAACCAGGCAGCTTCCAAAGCTTCAGTGCACCTTCTACACACCCAAACTATTAGATCGTTCAAACTGAACTGACAAAGTCATGTCTGAGCACCAAGCCTTTCAGAGCTTTCCTGCCTCTAAGGAGGGCACTCCTCTGATTGCTTTTGGGGATCAGCTAATGCTGTTTCACTATTGGGCAGATAAGCTCCCTGCAGTGAAAAAAAACTTCCATTTTACCTTTTCTGTAAAATAATTACTTATAAGCTAGGAATGTACTTTTGTTGAATGTTTCATGACTTGTGTATGTTTAAATAGAAATGCACTTTTTACTTTTGTGAAAAAAATAATTAAAAATAGTTTCTCCACACAAAAATAGTAGTAAACAGTTTTGAATTTACTGACTGGTGCTGAAGAATGTGTTTACTAAGTTTTTTCTATAGGGAAAGGTTGTTTTTTTGCTGCCTTTTCCATTTTACAGACTACCGCTGCTGAGATTCCTCACAAATAGGTTATTATTTTCTGACTTGACAACAGAAGAACACATCGGTATCTCGGTTGGACCTAATTCCAGCTACAAAAAGTATTAAGCAGCCTTTGCCACTACAGCAGATTGGTAATTTGCCACAGCCGCAGGTGAATGACTGTCATCCCTAAATCTGATTCCTCAAACCTATCTTTTTCTTCAGATCCCTCTGGTGTAGTTGCCTAGAGCCACCATGGACCAGGGGTTAGACACATCCTCTGTGGCTGTTGGCGTCCTTTTGGTGTGCAAGGGAAAACCGCTGTTGTTGGTCTTTGGAGAAGGGGCACAGAAAGTGCCCCTGCTTACCCAAAATGCTGTGATCATCCCTGGAAAATCTGTTACTGGCAATACTGTATTCTGTTTCTTCAGCAATTCTGGTAAAAAAAAAATAGAAAACTAAACATTTGTCTTCTCCCGTTAACAGTTACTTTGGACAAGAATAATTTATTAGGCCTGGCTCAGGGTCTTGTGTCTGCTCTTGGCCCTTCTTATAGAGCTGCTTCTGGAATGAGAAAAAAAAAGGATTTCTCTTTCTCTGAAGAGTTTCAAGATATTGAATCTATAGTGGAATGTGTAAGGGCAGATGCAGTTTTTATCTCCTCGGGTTTCTGATTCAGATTCTGAGGAGTGTGTCATATCTGATTCTATTTGTGAATGGTTTTCATTCTCCAAGACTATTTCCCGGATGAACAACGCTTTCAGTGAGACTTCTAAGATGGGTCTACTTTGACTGACAGCTTGGCTCCAGCTCTCCCAGTATGAAAAAAGAAACCAAACAGAGAAGGCCAATAGAGGTTTGTGTTTATGGGTAAATTTTAGTAACTGGCATGTAAGTTTACTGCCCAGATGCCAGTAAAAAAAAATACAGAGCACCTGGAAAAAAAAAAAAATCAGCAACCAAAAAGTGAGGAAGAAACGCTGACTGCGAAAAGTTCTGCAGCTGTTCAACAACCTCCAGACATTAATTTCCAGTAATCTACAGGAAGACAAGACAACTGCATACAGACTCACTTAAATAAAGAAAACACTGATGGAGTGCATCAACACAAACAAAAGAATGGAAAACACGGAAGAAGCTTTAAACAAACATTCAGGTGAGGTGATAAAGCTGCAAAAATCAAAGGCTGAAATGAAGAAAAGGCTGGCTGAATATGGGACTGCTCAGGAAGAGAGGTTTCAAAAAATAATAGAATTAGAGGATAGATCGCATAGAGAAAACCTGAGATTTTCAGCTATACCAGAGAAGCTGGAAGTAACACCCTACCCTGTATTAATTTTATGAAAGCACAAATAAGCAACTGGACTGGTATTCCACAGCAGTTGTTAGTTGAAAGGGCACATCGTGTATATGCTCCAAACCTGGCTATGAGAAAGATACCTAGACCTTTAATAGTAAAGATGCAATCCTACCAGCAGAAGGAGCTGAATCTGACAAAACTGTGACAGGAGGACAAAATACTAAAAGTGGGAGACAGCAGTGTGTTTGTGGAGAATGATTATTCACTGTACACCAGGCAGAAGAGGAGTAAACTCATTCCACTATTCAAAGAATGTCGAGACACACGTGTGAGATTCAAACTGCTGTACCCAGTTGTCTTCAAGGTATTCTTCCCTGAAGGGACAAAATCATTTTTTGATGAAGTGCATGCTAAGGTGGAAATAGAATGGCCGTGTAAGAACTTAGCATAATGATAAATGTCCTTTTCTTCTCTGATGCAGTATTCCTTACATGAGGGAGTTGCCTGTCCAGGCAACTCAACATTGGCCAGTAAACCAAAGCATTTTACTACTGTAAAGTGCATGGTAAGGTGCATAGTACATCCCACATAGACAGCTATCAGACGTAGGCCATAAAGGTGATGTACGTGTACACCATACTCCGAAATGAAGCCCAGGAAGAGAGACAGCCCAAAGAATAGTGAGTCAATATATCCAAGAATCATGAGAAGTGGGGAAGGGGGAGTAGGACAGAATATTGCAATAGAGAATAGAAGAACATCTATTGTTATGGTAAGTTCTTGCACAACTATTCTATGTCCTTCTTTTCATCTGTTGCAGTATTCTTTACGAGGGAGAGTACCAAAGCTCCTGCAGAGAGGGCGGTGGAGTTATCACATGAATTTTCCAGGAAGCCATGAAGAATGGCTCTAGCAAACCCAGCCCTAGATCTGGAGATGGAATCCAGCTTGTAATGTTTGGTACAGGTGTGGACAGAGGTCCAGGTAACTGCCTCTAGGATAGAATTGGTGTCTAGCCCTTTCAGAAAGGCACCAGTGGAGACCACTGCTGTGGTGGAGTGAGCTTTGACCAAGCAGGGAGGGGGTTCCCATGTTAGGCACAGCAGAAGGTAATGGTTTTGGAAATCCAGTTAGAAATGGTTTGTTTGGACACAGGTGGTCCCAAAGCCCTGGGATGTAATGAGACAAACAGCTGGTCTGCTTTCTTAATAGATTTAGTTTTGTGAAGGTAAAATCTGAGTTGTCTGTAAACATCCAATGTGTGCAAAATCTTCTCACTAGTGTTTTGTAGAGAAGGGAAAAAGGTGGTAGGTGGACAACCTGGTTTATGAACAACTCATTAACTACTTTGGGCACAAAGGTGAGGTTGGTGCAAAGGGCGACCCTGGCTTTGTGGAAGATCAAAAAGTGGAGGAGAAGCCATCAATGGCTGAACCTCAGTGACCCTTCTGGCAGACGTAGGGCTAGCAGCAAGACAGTTTTCCAGGTGAAATGTTTTAAGGAGCTAGAAGAAGCTGGCTTGAAGGGTGTGAAGGTCAGCTTCTCTAGCACAAAGTTTAGGTTCCATGGAGGGGACAGAGGCCTTCTGGGAGGTCTAATGTGGAGCATGCCTTTGAGGAACTGTTTGGCCTCAAATCTAGAAGATAAAAGGGGGGCAGACATACAAAAATGGCTGAAAGATGTGCTTTTACAGACAAATAAGCTAGACCAGAATTGAGCAACCCACACAGGTATGATCTAGCATTAGTGGGTTCAGGTTATGAGAAAGACACCACATCAAAAATATTTTCCATTTGGATAGGCAAGATTTCCTGGTATTGGGTTACCTGGCCTCCTGCAGGACTTAAAGCTTGTCCTCTGACAATAGGAGTCTAAAAGGTATCAGGGCTCTATCACCCACAGGGTCAGCTGTAGAGTGCCAAGTGTGGGTTGATGTAGGAACCCTTGTGTTGTGTGAGTAGGTCCATTCTGGCCAGGTGTAGCAGAAAAGGGAACCAATTCTGTCTTGGCCAACAGGGAGTCACCAGCAAGATTTTTGGTTTGTCCTGCTGAATCTTCATTAGGACTTTTGGAATGAGTGGAAGGGGAGGGAATGCATACAGAAACTTCCCCTTCCAGAATATTGATAGGGTGTCTACTTTCCATGCCAAACAGAGGGTGAGGCTCTCTGGCACAAAATCTTGTAAGTACACTTTTTAGCTGGGAAGGCAAACAAGTCTATCTGAGGAATACCCCTCTGGTGGACTATGTCCAAAAATACATCCCTATGAAACATCCATTTGTGGGCCTGTGTTGTAGTTCTACTCAAGGTGTCTGCCACAGAGTTTTGACTGGAGGGGATGTAGACCACCCACAGAGAAATCTGAAGTTGCAGTGCTAACTCCCAAACCTGTACGGCTAATCTGCACAGGAGGTAGAATTTGCCCCCCCCACCACCACTTGTTCACATACCAAACAGTCATGTTTGTCTGTGTAGATCCTCAACCGGCCTGGGTTGAGAAGGGTCTGAAAGAAATGAAGAGCTAAAATCAATGCCTTCATCTCTTTTACATTCATGTGATCCTTTTCATGAGAGGAAAACCCTAGCCCTTGTACAGTATGGGGACCCAACGCAGTCCCCACCTGCATCAGAGCATCTGTGTACAGGTCTTGAGTTGGGGGCAGGGGTGAATGAGAAGTCCTGGGTTGAGGGACATTTGTTGGATACACCACAGAAGTTCCTTCTTCAAGCAAGGTAGGAGTGGAATTTGAAATTCCAGAAGGTGGGCATGTTGTGTCCACATCGACTTCAGGAACCACTGAAACTTCCTCATATAAAGACTTGCCAGAGGCAGTACAGGTATGGTGGAAGCCTTCAGTCCAAGGATCCTGAGAAATTGCCTTGCTGACAAAAGGTGGATGGGAAGGAGGTTTGATAAGGTCTGGCAGAGCTCCTGTACCTTTTGAGGTGGAAGGGACACCATAATTTTGTCTGTCTGGAATCTACACCTCAGAAAGACATGATCTTGGGATGGGGTGACAGCAATTTGTTTGAGGTTGAGTGAGAATTCTAGTTGCTGTAGGATGACAACGGGTTAGTGGAGGTTCCTCTGTAGTTCTCTGGGGCATTTGCCTGTAACAGCAGGTCGCCAGGTAAGGGAACATTTAAATGCCTTAGAGTCTGAGACTACTGTGGCTAAGCATTTTGTAAAAACTCCTCAGGTTCTAGAAAGACCAAAAGGCAAGGGTGAGAACTGAAAGCGCCAGGATGCCACAGAGAAATGAAGACATTTCCTGAACTTGGGATGAATGGGAATATGCAGGTAGGTATTTTTGATGTTGATGGATTCCAGAAAGGTCTGTGGGAGGATCAAAGGAAACAAAGTATGAAGGGAGAGCATTTTGAAGGAGGGCACCTTCAGGAAGGTGTTGAGGATGGAGAGATCTGGAATGGGTCTCCAGGGACCTTCCTTTCTGGGTACTAGGAACATGCTGGAGTAGAAGTCTCTTCTTTTTTGGTGTATGGGCACTGGTTGTATGGATCCCTTTTCCAGCAAGTTTGCCAATACCTGGAGGAAGAGGAGTACCTGTTCTGCAGGTGGCTGTGGGATACCCCTGAAGGGAGGCACCGTGTGCCATGCCATGAAATATACGTGTTTTACGGTGTACAAGACCCAGGTGTCTTGTGTGATGGATTCCCAGGCTAGAAGGGATAGGGAGAGGCAGAGGGAATAGGGGTAGAGCAAGGAGTCCTGCTGAGCCAGGAAGAAACTGCACTGTCAGGAAAAGGCTGCTTATTCGGATGAGAGGAGGAGGGAGACGAGTAGCGCTGAGCTTTCTTGCTCCCCTTGAAGGGCTTAGCTTGGGAGGGCTGGGTTTGTCTGTGGACGAATACCTGTTTGGAAAAGTAGTTCCCTGTGGAACTTGGGGACTGGTGAGACCAGGATGTGCTTGAGTTCTTTTAACCCTTTACTCTTTTCCTGCAGTGATATGAAGAGATTAGCTTAAGCTTTACCAAATAATGCAGAACTGTCAAGGGGAGCATCCATGAGCTTCACCTTGATGTCCTTAGGGAGGGGTTGAGCCCTTAACCATGCAAATCTCTCAACACTAAGGCAGAGGCAGCTATCCTAGAGATAAGCCTCAACAGCATCATAGCTGCATTCTATTGAGTGACAGGCCACCTGGGAGGATGCAGCAATTAGGGAAGAGGCCAACACCTTGTTTTCTGGATCAGGCATGTTGGAAACAATTTTAGATGGTTGTGACTACTTAGTCATATGCGTTTGATAGTTCAAAGCCTTAAAGGCTAGGGTAGCCGAAATGTATACTTTCTTCCCCAAACTCTCCAGCTGCCTACTGTCTTTGTCAAAGGGAAGGAGGGAGGTGGAAGGAAGGGACCTCAAAGCTTTGTCTGAGGCTGCAGAGATGACCGAGGGGTCTGCAACAGGGCCTTTAAAGAAAAAGTTGCAGTCTTTAAGAACTTTATAGTATCTATTCAGCTCCTTAGGGGCTGGATGCTGATCGTCTGGATGTAGGGACATGGAAGCAAAGGCATTCAAAAAGGTAGGAATAACCAGTAGGATAGCCACAGGGCTAGGTGTTTCCACTTGGAGGAGGTCGTAGCGCCTCTTCTGAACATCTGACATCTGAGTGTTGTCCCACTTTAAAGTGGTACCTCATTTTAAAAGGGTTTTCCCAAATGAGATTTCCTCCATAGGAGAGAGTTTGTCCCATTAGACTCTTCCTCAGGGGAGGCACAGTCTAACGGGGTAGGAATTTGTGAGGATTAGGCCCGGGAGTCACTGTCATCATCATATGAAAGTTCTTCCTCTAAAGTAGCTGTCTGACCCTATTTTGGGGCAAGGTAGGCCAAGAGAAGGGAGAAGCATGGGACCCAGCAGTAGGCCTCAAGGACATGAAAGCCTTGAATAACAGTTGGATAAAATGTTGCCACTCTTTCTGGGGTTGTTGAGCAGGGAATAGATGCTTTGTCTTTTGTTTTCTCTTAGCAGGCACATCCAATATAAAGTTGGGGGTTCGGACGTGGGCCTGCATTCAAGTATATCAGAATAGACTTTTTCCCTCCCTAAGACTTGAGTGATTCCACTAGGTCCTTCCGACAGAATGAGCCTTGGTTCCCATGGATGCCTGTGAAGCCTCTGTGGTTGTGCTGGCATCCCAGTCTAAGGCGGCATGCAAAACAGGTTTGGCCTGAGGATCCGGATCTGAAGTAGAAAGCATCTCCAGGCTACCATGTGCCTCGGGAGAGACATCCGTGGTGAAAGGCACAGCTGACGCTTTGGGCCTAGGCCTTTTGGTCTTACGCTTCATGGTAAGCTCAGTTATTGGGTCAGAGGAACTCTCCATAGCGCCTTTGACAACAATTTCCAAACTCTGGTTCTCTAAACATATTGCGAGGGAGGAAAGTCTGTTACGAAGAGTCTTGGGAATGAAAGACTGGCAGACAGAACAGTTCTTATGGTCATGGTGGGGCCCAAGACAAAAGAGATGCACAGAGTGTGTGTGTGTGTGTGTGTGTGTGTGTGTGTGTGTGGAATCTGCCTTCCACAAATCACACTTCCCTTTCCTGGATGACATTAGCTCAAGGGAAATGAAGGATAGAACAAAAGACACAAAAGGTTCCCAATGGGGCACTCATCTTTAGAAGAAGCACTCGATTCTGGCAGTACAGCGATGTCCAGAACTGGTGATCTGACTAGTAGCAAAGTAGTTCCAAGGATGGTGCACACATACGTCACATTATGGCCTACGTCCAAATGCTGTTTAAATAGAATGCACTGTGCACTTTACAGTAGTAAAAGGCTTTGGTATACTGGCCGACGTTGGGTCTCCTGGTCAAGCAGCTCCCTCATGTAAAGAATATTGCAACAGATGAAAAGAAGGACATACACAAGTTTGTCCAACTTCTGGTAATAAAGACCACAGAGAGAGTGTACCTGTCAAACCTTTTCCACTGTTTCAATGGAAAATGTTGGAGAGAAGGAAGGCAGCCAGACAGTTGACTAGAAGAATCAAGAGTACATTGGAAATGAAGCAGAAACAGGATTTGGGAAATGGAGATGAACCGTAATAAAACCAGTAACTTAATGTGGGATTACAATGCAGTTATATTTGTGAAATATGACAGAAGAAAATCAGGAACTACTGGATATTTTTCAGAATCTGTTGGACTTCTGGGGGACTAAGTATATGCCTTATGTCATGTCATTAATGCAATTAATAAAGGGTGTAGCAATGGGGACTGCTTGTGCCTCCAGCTATGCCAATATTGCTTTGCACCATTGGGAGAGTGAATTTATTTTCTCCACACATTGGGTCAGGTTCATTAGTCATTACAAAAGATACCTGGATGACATATGTTTGCTCTGGAATGGTACTTTGGACCAATTTCTCGATTTTATGGATTACATTAACTCCACCACCTTTTTCTTGAAATTCACCTACAATGTAAGTCACGAATCTCTGAACTATTCGGACATTACTCTTTCCAAGGACATTTACAATGGTATTTTCCAGTCCAAAGTTTATAGAAGAGAGTCCTTTTCGAACTCCTATTTACACTTTGACAGTGGTCATCCTTTTTATCAGAAAAAAGGCATAGTCAAAGGACAGTTAATGCGTGCCTCAAGAATGTGTAGTACGGGTGAATTTTTTCTAGAAGAGGTGGATCTATTAAAGCAGCTATTTGGAGAAAGAGGGTACCCGGCACTTTTGGTTGATGAGTTAGCCAAGGAGGTCATTGCGGGTAGGGATGATGCTTATTCCCCTTTGTTGGGGAAAGGGACAACACAGAACATTGGTTCAAAATCTTTGGGGAAGTTTGATTCTCACAACAGCTTTGTGTACACTTTTTCGGAGGATTCTTCCCAGGTAGAACAGTCAATTTTAAGATTTTGGCCTATTCTGAAACAGCATGAAGAGCTCAAGCAAATAATCAATGAGCGGCCCTCTTTTGTTAGGACGGACAGGAATCTCAAAGGGTTATTTGAAGGGAAACCTAGAGTAGGTGGTAAGCGAATTTGCCCCAAACCTGGGACCTACACAGTTGTGGAGCATGCAAGCAGTGCACCTATGTGGTAAACGATAGTGTATTATTCATCCCATCAAGAAGATTTAAATTTAGGGCTGAATATTACTATAACTGTGAGGTAAAGGGTGTTGTGTATTTGCGTTTTTGTATACAATGCTGTAGTTTCTATGTGGGTAAAACCGAGAGAACCCTTAGAAGAAGGATTTACGAGCATTTATATGAAATTTCTAAAAAGAAGGACACTAATGCTTTCTACAAACATCTTGGCACATGTCCTAACATGCAGTTGAGATTTATGGTTTTAGAGCAAGTTCTGCAGGACAGTAGAGGAGGGGACTGGGAGGCTCGGCTTGAGTATAAGGAGCTGTTGTGGCAACTCAAACTGAATGCCACAAAACCCCCAGGCCTGAATGACAGTGTCAGCATTGCTAGTGTCCTTAAATTAAGAAGGGCTAAATTATAAATTATAAAATTATAATTTATAAAACTACAGTTTGCATGGCTGAGTCCATTTTATACAACAGATAGTTTTATTTATTTATCAACTAATAAATTCCATCACTTTTTGTAGGCATTTTTTGCATAAAGTGTATTGAACACACACACTGTGATTTTATAGGTTCTATTTATTCATTTACCCACTTTAACACAGCTTTTTAAAAAAAGATTTTTAGGATTGATTAAAGATGCATTAATGTTTTTCAATGTTTTTTAATGTTTCTTAAGGTTTTTTAACATTTTATTGTTCTACAGAAGTGTTTTTATCACTGCATGGCTTACAATTTTTTAAGAGCATGGCTCAGTGGTTCTGTTTGCACTAGGTTACCAATTAACAATGTATTTGCCTATCAACTAAGCTGTTAACACATTTGATCATGTGATATTATTACTTGTAGTATATAAATCTGTGTTTTTGTGAGTGCAAACTCATCTTGAAAAAGCCTGGTACTGATCCAGGCGAAAGCGCTTGATCTCATATGTTTTTCGTCTTTTATTTTGAATAAATTTGGCAGTGAGCTACAGTTGAACTGGTTCGCTTTTCTCCTTTGCTCTGGATTTTGGTATTCAAATGTTCGTAAAATGCTTTAGGGAGGGGAAGAGAAAGGAGAAAGTTAACTAAATAAAGAAAACATTTTTTACATTACTATTTTTGTGGTGTATGGTTTTCTTTGCATGCTACAAAGTAAAACTTTCTTAGTTATTTTTAAGTGCAATGGGGATGGTAAATACATAGGTAGCTTCTGTTTTCTTTCCCCTTCCTTTCTCCCTTCTCTTTCTTCTTGTTCCGTTTTAAGAAATGTATGCATTGCAATGTAACAAAAAAGCCCGGTTACAACAGCATGACAAAAGAAAAAATGTTTTTTTTTCTCTCATTGTTGCATGGGGGAATGACTGGATTGGGGATCTTAGATTTATTTAGTGACAAGTTTTAGGAGAAAGCAAGTAAACGAAGAACAATGTTGAATATTATGAGGCTTTTTTCTAGCAAACAAAGGTATGGTTAGTACCACTTCTGTATCTGGCCCTCATATCTCTATGGAAACAATCTAATAAAAAAAATTGCCTGCCTGGTTCTCATGTCTCCATGGAGACAATCTGATATAGTTACAGTCTGGTGGAGTGATTGGCTGGGGGAAAAATAAGAGAAACTGTCTAGGAGATCATGTTCACTGAAAGCATTTGGGGGTTTTCCCATGTGAGAGAGCTATAAAGATAAGACAAAATCAGTCAGCACTTAGTAGAAGCACAGGTTGTGTGACGGTGCAAGGTAGTGCCAGCTATGCTAGGAGTAGTAGGGCAGTGGATGTGTAACATATGCCAGCATAGCTAGCTGGAGTTTTGTTAAGAGTTGCACATCATTTGTACATCAAAATGATTTCTACAGGTACTTGTGTTAAAAATGTATTTGTAAAGCTGCTTGTGTAACAAATGTAGCAACAGTTGGTCCTGCTGGACAAAAAAGAAACACACCTGTATGTCAGACTGCATTGTAACTGTTGAAATGAATATAATGGAACACAGGATATTGGAAGAGAAGAGGTTAATCTCAGTCCAGCTAACTTTGAAAAATAGTCTGAAATTAAATTACCTGGTTTAGGCCATAGAGATTGTATCTTACACTTCTGACTGCAGCCAGAGATGAAATGTCTGAAAACCAGGACTAGGAATCCTAATGTATTGACCTTAGGGGTGAACTAATTGCTACCCTGGAAGGGTGGAAGTTCTGAAATGGCTTTATAGCTTCCAAATGCTATACCACATCTCAGCAAAGCTTTGTGTGTGTGTGGTAACATATGTGCAAGATTCTGGCTCAATTTCTAGTAAAGGGGTAGTGTGGGAACCAGAAATCTAGTGACCAAATGTATGTTGATGTCATTCTGCAATCCAGCGCTGAAATGATGTTTTAATACTAGATAAGACAGAAGACTCAGGGTAGTCTGTTTTTGAGACCTGACAAAGGAGGACCACTCACCCACGTCATCTTGCTTTGCTCTACTAAGTGAACTAGGGGACAGTAATTCTTTAGATCAATCAGGAAAATATAGTGAAATTAGTCAAGTATTGTTTTTCTGTATCTGTGTAAATCTTTCCATTGGCGATTAATATTCCCCGTGATTAAAATTCTGGTATTTATTGTAAATAGATATTGCATTGCCTAAGAAAAAGCACTATGGCAGAGGCAAGGGCCTTTGCCGGCAGCCAAAAGCCTAATAGTGCCAGATGCAAACAGTCTCTGGAAAAGCAGCGAGGTTTGTCAACAATGTTATCCCAGGCTGGCAGAAACTGGATCTGCCTTGAATGACACCAAAAACTAAGCCAATTATTGAAATCAATCATTTTTTTGTTTATACTATGGCATCATTCTAGCTGAGGGTAAATATGCTGCTCAAGGCTAGGGACATACCTGCCTGGGACATACTCTGACAGCTTAATCGTGTCTCTCCATGTAGTCCAGTGAGGTAAACTTCAGGTCATTTAGTCCAACATGAGCTATGAAAATGTCATAATGGTACTTGTTGCCAAGAGACATGAATGCATGCGTGATCTGATGAATCCTGGCACTGGACAGGCAAGCTGACCGTGACTTTCGCTCATCTAACTTGGTGAGTGGGACATCTGTGTGTCTCACTATGGAGTCGCCAATGACAAGAACATTTGGATTTTAGATGCAAACCTTTAAGGAGAATAACAATAATCATACATATTATATCTAGAAAGTAGCAGAAAGTATCCCAAGAACTAAGCCAAAATGGGACTAGAGAAAGGAGATTCTGCCAGTAGGGATGAATGCAATTAGGTATATACACAACAGGCAAGAGGCAGCTGGAATTTATTGGAGAAAACCGGCAAATGAACCAATGTATTGGGAGAAAATAACTAGAGAGGGAAAGATGACAGAATGGGAACATGACAAGAATTTATTTGGACTGCAGATTAGAGACTGTCTGCCCTATCAAAGATTGATATCAGAGTATAGGCAAAGAGAAATAAATATGGGGGTCCTAAATGAAAGACCAACACTAGCAGAGTTTTTAGCAGAATCTAGAACAAAAACTGCCATTAAAAAAGGAATAATTAGTACAGCATATAAAATAATGTATAACTATAAGAATCAATCAGAGGAGGTTAGAAAGGATTGGGAAGACAGACTGGATAAGCAATTTACAGAGGAACAATGGGAGGATACATGTACGTCTCCCAAATATGCAACAAAATCTAGAAGCGTTAGGATTTTTGCTTGGAGATTTTTACATAGATATTTTATACCCCAAGCAGACACAAGAAAAATTTTCCTCAAGTAGACAACAAATGTTGGGAGGTGTGATGGGGGAAAAAGAGGTAATTGGGAACATATTTTCTGTGAGTGCGAGTTGGTGGACTTTAAGGATGCATGGTCAGAGATGCTGGGTGGGCAGACTGTGTGATGAGGGATGATTTTTCTGGGCCAACTGTTTCTTATCAGCACTGTACTGGTTGTATTTATTTGCTAATCACTACTGCATTGTTTTACTTATTTGTGCAACAGTTCTGCACTAGTTTACTGCACTGTTTTTGTTTGACTGAATTACTTACTTTTCTGTGTCTCCATTTATATATTTGCTGATCTCTGGTTGCTTATCAGAAATGCATTGTTTTTTATTTATTTGTGTAACAGTTCTGCACTAGTTTACTGCATTGTCTTTTATTTGTTTGTTTGACTTATTTACTTTTCTGTCTCCCCATTTATATATTTGGTGATCTCTGGATGAATTTTTCTTTTTCCCCATCCAACTGCTGTTGTGTTCTTAAAGTTGGTGGCTTTTGCTGTTGTCCACCCCTACTGCGAGTTTGTGGTGTACTCAGTCCAGACAGAAAAAACTGGCTAAACAGCTTCTGTTTTATCTGTTTGCCTCAGGGTGTGGCTTTAGAAGGGTCTTATCTTGCTGGTATAAAAATATTACAATTGAGTGGATTTCTGCTTATATTGCTCCATTTGTGCCTGACGGAGAGTGCTTCTTAATCTGAATTACAGAGCTATATAAGTATATTTTTTATACTTTAACTGTTCAGTGTTTCTCATCAGCACTGCACTGATTGTATATATCAGTACTGCATTGTTTTTTTTACTTATTTGTGTAACGGTTCTGCACTAGCTTACTGCACTGTTTTTGTTTGACTGAATTATTTACTTTTCTGTGTCTCCATTTATATATTTGCTGATCTCTGATTGAATTTTTCTTTTCCCCCCACCCATCTGCTGTTGTGTTCTTATAGTTTGTGGCTTTTGCTGCGCCTGCCCCTACTGTAAATTTGATAAGGGACACTCCTCCCAGTCCCATCTCATTAGCTAATTCTACCCAATACAGAGATCATTTGGGAGGTCAACCCCTTTAGTTTGTTTACTGTAAATTTTCTTCTGTTCCTCCTCTCTCCCTTTCCACTTTACTTACAAAGAAAAAAAAAAAAAAATCACTTTATTCAGCTTCTTTTACATTATTTGTTTCTCCTCCTCTTGCTCCATTACTTCATCTTGCTTTTTCTGCGGCTTGTTCTCTAAAGTGTTCAATTGCATCATTTTCTGTTGCATTTGTTACGGCTTGTTTATAGCCTGTTTAAACTGTGTTATTCTACTCCTCTTAGTTTTAGGTTTAAGCACTTGGGCTTTAGGCTTACCCCTTAGCTCTCCCTGGCCTTCTCTCTGATTCTGAAGGATATGGATGGACAATTTCCTACAGTTTCTCCTGCCAGTCTGGTTGATATGGGCATCCTGAGACAATGTAGCAATTGCCTTATGTACACAGACAACCACCTAGGAACACACTTTGCATTACATGCAATTACATTAGGAACCTAGAGTCCGTACTCTCTCCCTCACAAGCCGGTATATCTGGCACTGAGAAGGTTGTCAGCACAATCACTACACCTCAACCACCACTCAAACCTAAACAACACACACCCACATATGTGGAGGTCCTCAACAAAAACATACCTAAACAAAGGGGACCTCTGAGGCAAAAACCTCCGAGGCAAAAACGTGCACAATCTCCACAGCCCTCCACACCACATACCACGCATAGTTCACACACCCGTCTCTCACAACCACTAAAGCTTTAACCATAAAACCAACATAGTAGCCACAGAAGACTCCATTGTGACACACACAGATGTGCCACTCACAAGTCACGGTTAGTTGTCCGTCGGGGACCAGAATCCGCCATATCACACACGCACTCAATTCTCTCGGCAGGTACTGTTATGACTCTGTCATAGTCCATGTTAGTGTGAATGACTTCAGACGTACCTCCCTGGACTATATGAAGAGACATGATTGAACACGCTAAATGCATGTCCCAGGCAGGTATGTCCCTAGCCTTAAGCAGTATTCTACCGTCACCCAGAATGATGCCTCAATACAAACTTGAAAATGATTGACTAACAACTGGCTTAGTTTCTGGTGTCATTCCAAGGGGATTCAGTACCTGACAGCCTAGAAAGATATGATCAACAGACCATGATGCTTTGCCTGAAATGGCTTGCATCTGTCTCACTTGGACTTCAGGCTTCTGGCAAAGGCTCTTGTCTCCCCCACAGTGCCTTTTTTAGAAAAGGTGATGAGGCTAAAACTACCAACATAACAATTTCAACAAAACCCAAATTAAAGGTCATACTGCTAAACGCTAGGGGTCTAAACATGAAACTGCACTCATTGCAAGCATTCTTAACCCTAGAAAATGCTGACATCTGTGCAGTCACAGAAACCTGGTTCAAAGCTGCTGAGAGCACACCAGCCGTATCTGGTTACTCATCCTATCAGACATTCAGACTCCAAACTGTGGGTAGTAAAGCCAAAGGAGGTGGAGTTTCAATATATATAAAAGACATACACACCTCCAGGCTGGTCAAACAGTACAACGCACAGGAGACAATCCAGGATCAGTTAACCACAGGCGAGACCCATATACAAATCATAGCTAGCTACCAGCCCCCAAATCTGACTCAAGATGCCCAAACTTCTTCACATCTTCGAAGATTCAACCCTTTACCTGGATCCCAGATGACTAACAATACAAACACAAACTGCAAGAGCTACTCATGCCAGAACACAAATGCTCAGAGATTCCTCGATTTTGTCATGCAAATGCTTTGGAACAGTTAATCGATCCCCCCACAAGAGGTGATAATATTTTGGACTTAGTATTAACCAACATGAGTAACCACTGCAGCATCCCTGCAGTATCATCCTCCCTTGTAAGATCTGACCATAAAGCAGCCACATTCGAAGTGACCATCTCCCCAGAGACCCCCCTCTACCTAGGGTCAAACAAAAAACTTCTCCAAAGCTGATTACAACCTCCTGAAGGATGGTATAAAGAGCTTCACAGCCCCCTCCCCCTCTCTAGGAAGTGGCACCAGCATCCAAAATTATACCAAATTACTATACAAACATTTATATAGATACATGGAATCAGGAATACCTGACAGGACTAAATCATCTTCCACAAGGAAGAGTAAACCTGCCTGGCGGACATCTGCAATAAAAACTCTATAACAAAAGAAAGAAATTACTGTCCAGGACCAAGAAGGAGCAGATGCCCAACTGGAAGCAATCACTCCTTAGCCTAAACAAGCAAATAAGAGCACTAATGAAATCCTCCACAGCAAACTATGTCCAAATTGGCCACATCTACTACAGACAATCATAAGGCCTTCTTCACATATCTCTGTAATCTCAAAGGTAGCACCAAGGTCTGTTCTAAACTGGTGGTCAAGGACACCACATACACAAATGCCGTAGATATAGCAAACCTGCTGGCTGACGGATTCAGCGAAAATTTCACCCCTCTGTCCCGCCAATCAGTAAATCAGGACATTTCCAGTACCTGCCCTCTTCCCCTTATATCTAGGGATCATGTCAACATTGCTCTCTCAAAGGCAAAAAATACAAATTCCACGGGACCAGATAACATCCCAGCCTGCATCCTACATGAACTCAGGCAGGAACTTGCAGCACCATTAGGCCCCCTATTCAATCAAAGCCTGAGTACTGGCTTTGTCCCAGCTGAGTGGAGGACAGCTACCATCATCCCTTTACACAAAGGAGGAGCATCCACCAACCTGGGAAATTATAGACCTGATGTGCAAGGCCATGGAACGGATTATCATGGACCTCATTAACAAGGACATTGGCAACCTCCAAACACTTGATCCCACACAGTTTGGCTTTGTAAAGGGGAGGTCATGTCTGTTAAATTTGGTTGACTTTTTTGAGAGAGTCACCAAAGCTATGGACGAGGGGAAGACAGTGCACACCACCTACCCTGACCTGGCCAAAGCCTTCCACACTATTCCCCACTCGGGCATAATAGATAAACTCTCTCAACTAGGCAGCAATCTATATGTTACCAGATGGGTAGCTAACTGGCTCACTGATAGAACCCACCTGGTCAAAATAGGGGAAGCCACCTCAAGCAGTAGACCTCTATAGAGTGGCGTACCCCAGGGTTCGGTCTTGGGGCCTCTGTTTGGAATATACTTTTCTGAGGTGCAGGCCAAAACCAGTGGGCTATGGCTGACCAAGTTTGCAGACTACTGCAAGCTGTGCACTCTCATCAATTCTCCTAGTGACGTGGACATCCTCCAAAAGGGTCTCACCCAAACAAATGACTGGTGCCAGAAACATAGCCTCAAGCTGAATACAAAAAAATAAATCATCATCCCCTTTGGGGAAAGTGATGTCCCCACAAATAATCACATTAATAATGTCCTAAGCATGCAGTCAGGGGTCTATATTAGAATATCGAAAGATGTAAACACCGAATGTTTAAATGTCGAACTGTATTCAGCGAAAGCTGAAAACAACGAACATACAGAACAGCGAATTTTTTCCTAGGGAAAAAATTTGCTGTTCCAAAACACATACACACAACACAAGCACACCAAACAAACAGCAATCCACACACATACACCTAAAATCTTACACCTAACCCTACACTAAACTATACACAAACCACTAACTATCCATTTACCTTAACCCAAACCCTAATCCTAAGGTCCGTCACTATTGCACACTCACCTCACCCACGCCCTAACCCTAACTCACCTATCCCGCCCTAACCCTCACATCCACACAATCGCACACTTACCTGACCTGCGCCCTAACCCTAACTCACCTAATCCACCCTAACCCTCACATCCACACAATCGCACACATACCTAACCCGCACCCTAACCCTAACTAACCTAATCCACACTCAATCGCACACTTACCTGAACCCAACCCGTAACTTTCCACCACAGTGCTGAAAATACTGAAGCAACAGAAATGGACAACCGAATTCTTTCCCTAGGAAAAAATTTGGTTTTCTGTTGCTTCGATATTTTCAGCTTTCGCTGAATACAGTTCAACATTTAAACATTCGGTGTTTACATCTTTCGATATTCTAATATAGACCCCGCAGTCAGTCGTGAGGGATTTGGGCATCCAGATTGACAGCAACCTGACTTTTGACCACCATGTTTGCACGTTGCTTTGCAAGAGATGGCTTGCACCTGTTACCCCTTGGCTTTCGAATACTGGCAAAGGCTCTTGCTGCCCCCACAGTGCCTTTTTTAGGCAAGGCTCAAAAGTCAAACCCACCTCCATAAACAGCACAATTAACAAAAATCAGAGTTATGCTACTCAATGCCAGGAGTTTAAATCTCAAAATGCCCGCGCTCGAAGCACTCCTCAGTATGGAGAACGTCAACATCTGTGCAGTAACTGAAACCTGGTTCAAGGCTCCAGAGAGCACCCCAGCATTACTGGGCTACAACTCATACCACACGTTTCGGCCACAGAACACAGACTGAAACACAAAAGGGGGGGGGTGTATCCATATTCAAGGATACCTACACCTCCAGGTTAGTGGCGCAGCATACCACCTCTGAGATCATCCATGTGAAACTAACATCGGGCAAATCTGCAATGCAAATTGTGGCCTGCTACGGATCACCCTCCATGACCCAGGACCACCACTCCACCTTTCTGGAGACACTGGAAAACATGAAGGTCCTACCAAACACCCTGATATTGGGTGATTTTAATTACCCTACCATTCACTAGGAAAACTACTCTAGTACAAATTCTCAGGCCCAGCACTTCCTGGAATTCATCAACTCAAACGCCCTGGATCAGCTGGTAAACTCCCCTACCAGAGGTGAAAACATACTGGACCTGGTCATCACCAACATGGGCGACAGGTGTTCCACACCAGAGGTCAACCCGTCACTTGTTCGATCAGACCATAAACTAATCACTCTGGATGTCCACACCCCCACCACCACCCCCAACTAAGGAAATCACAGTAAAAACTTTTCTAAAGCAAACTTCACCTTACTTAAGACAGAGGTGTTAAGTTTCACAGCCCTCACGCTAAAGGATAACGCTGCCCAAGATGCAGAAACCTTTACAAATGCACTCTATGAGCACCTACAAGGATGCATGGATCGTGCCATCCCTAGCAAAACCAAGACTCACTCCTCTAAGAGAAGGAAACCAGTTTGGTGGACCCCTGCAATAAACAGGCTATACAATAGGAGGAAACTAGTTCAGAAAAAAAGCAACTCCCAAGAAGGAAAGACATCCCTGATCAGTATCAGTACGAAACTGAGGTCCCTCATGAAATCATCAAAGGCTAACTTCGAAAGAAAAATAGCCAAGGATTCAAAAGATAACCACAAAGCCTTCTTTAGCTATGTTAAGAATCTAAGTGGCAACTCGCAGATATGCACTGAACTAGTGCAAAATAGCACAAAATATACTGAACCTACTGATATTGCCAACATCTTGCCAGATAGATTCAGTGCAAACTTCACCCCCCCCTCACCTCCAAAAAGGCCCATAAAAATACTGGAAAAGTGTAGTATCCCAAAAATCAGACGCACAGGTGAAAACAGCCCTTTCAAAAGCCAAAAACACAGAGTCACTGGGATCAGATAGTGTCCCAGGCTGTGTCTTGCATGAACTACAGAATGAACTAACCCCCCACCTAAACATGCTGTTCAACGTCAGCCTCTCCACAGGCTACGTGCCCATGGAATGGCGCACAGCAACGGTTATTCCTCTCCACAAAGGTGGGGCCACAACTGTCCCTGGTAACTATCTCCCCATAAGCCTGACTAGCCTGGTCTGCAAGGCTATGGAGCGCATCATTATGGAACTCATTAACAAAGACACTGGGAACCTCCAAACACTTGACCCGACCCAGTTCGGCTTTGTTAAGGGCAGATCATGCCTACTAAACCTGGTTGACTTCTTCGAGACAGTCACCAAGGCCAAAGACGAGGGAAAGGTGGTTCACACAGCCTACCTTGGCCTCACCAAGGCTTTCAACACCATTCCCCACTCGAGTATTACAGAAAAACTCACCAGCCTGAACACAGACCCCCTACGTTACGAGATGGGTTGCCAACTGGCTTACAGACAGAACTCACATGGTAAGAATAGCAGGCTCCTGGTCCGACTCTAAATCAGTCACAAGTGGTGCTCTGCAAGGCTCGATCCTGGGACCCCTACTGTTCGACATATACTTCTCAGAGGAGGACTATAGCTAACCAAGTTCGCCAATGACTGCAAACTGGGAGCCATAACTGACTCTCCATCTGACACAGACATCCTCCAAAAGGGCCTTACTGAGACGAACACCTGGTGTCAAAGTCATGGCCTCAAGCTAAATGCCAAAAAATGCATAGCCATCCCGTTTGGGAAAAACAAAACACCCACGAATTACCACATAGGTGGCAGCCCCCTTAATACAGAAGAGGTAATAAGAAATCTGGGGACCCAAGTAGACAGTAATCTCTCCTTTGACAATCATATTGCCAAAGTAGTTAGGAAATTCTTCTATGTGGCCCATCTAATTACTAAAGGATTCGCATCTAGAAATAAAGAGGTTATAGTGCCCCCTCTACTCGTCACTTATTAGACCCATCATAGAGTACAATGCCCCATTTGGGATGTACCTCAAGACACTTCCAACAGCTGGAAAGACCACAAAAGTACCTCATCAAGAGGATTACTGGCCTCAAACATATGTCCTATGCAGCCCGACTGAAAAAACTCCGGCTGTACTCAGTGGCATTCCACTTACTCAGAGGTTATCTCTGCCTGACTTACAAAGCCATGTCTAACTCAGAATTGATGGACATGCTCCACCTAAAGAAATCCAAGTCACTGCGAGCCATGCGCTCTAGTGAGCTAAACCTCGCCACGATAATAAATAGAACATGCTAGAGGGACAGATTCCTGCCATAGACTCCCCATGCTTTGGAACAAAATTCCAAATTACATCAGGCAGAGCCCCTCACTAACACTCTTCAAGAAAAACCTTGACGAGTGGATGGGTAACAGAAAATACACCCCTGGGATCACTTCATTGGCTCTGCTTGACAGAGGATCAGTTAATTAATCAATGGGGTGGCGAAAGCCGACACACTCTGGCTAGGCTTATAAATGCCCTCGGGCAGATAGCCTAGTACCCAACTATGAACCTATGTTGCTTCCATCATACAGAAAGCTTTCTACATGGCCCACCTCATAAGTAAGGGCATCTAGACCAGGGACAAGGAGGTCATAACATCCTTGTATTCTTCCCTTATAAGGCCCATTATTGAGTACAATGCCCCATTTGGCATGTACCTTGAAAAGCACATGCAGCAGCTGGAGAGACCACAAAGGTTCCTCAAAAGGAGAATCCAGGGCCTCAAAAATCTTCCATACACAGATAGACTAAAAGCCCTTTCCCTCCACTCTGTTTCAAGTAGACTCCTCAGAGGTGACCTCTGTCTGGCATACAAGGCAATCTTGGACGCCGCCTTGATGGGACTGCTGTATATCTGCAAGTCCCACACACGGCCTCAACCTGGTCTGTGACATCATTAAGACTTGTTGGCAGGACAGATTTGTGTCCCAGAGGCTCTCCCATCTGTGGAATAGACTCCCTTCTACAGATCAAGCAGAGTACCTCTTTACGCCTTTTTAAGTACAACCTTGATAACTTGACAGAAAACAGAAAATACATCCCTGGCATTCCACCCATGTCCCTGCTTGACAGGGGCATCAGGTGCCGATTTGTCTATACATGGGCTAAACTCTTGACTAGGCTTATAAGGGTCTCGGGGCCAATAGCCTAGTAACGTCTTATAATCCTATGGTAAGGCCCTGCTGTGTCTAATTATGGTGGCTGCCAAAAATGCAATTACTAGAAAACAGAAATCAAACTCTAAACCAACTATACTAGAAGTAGTGAATATAGTAACAGATAAAATAACTGGAATTGAGATCTTTAGAAAAGGGTGGAAGCAAACTACATAGGAAAAAAATGAGAATTGTGGGAACAATACATACTAGGGAGGAATGAGGTTTAAAAGAAGGCTAGAGTTAAATAAGCTATGTAATGTTTGACTGAAAATGATTGGGTAGATTATAAGTAATGTATAATGCTTGCAACTAGGACAGTCTTGCTGTGGTTTGTTTCCATTTATATAAATGTAGGATTGCCTTTGTCGTAAGTAATGGTTTAATAAAGATATTTCTTGTTTAAAAAAAGGTCAGGAATTGAATAATTTATGTAATGTTGCATAGATGAACTTAATACATTTGATTATTTTTATATAAATGTAAACTTGCCTACATCATAAGTGATAATTCGATAACTGTGTTTAAAACAAAACAATGTTTTCAGTGGGAAAATAATGAGTTCTCTCAATTCCTCAGAAAATATAATTTTGTTACAACTGGAATTTATAGAACTTTCAGCTATCCCTTCAATTCTGTCTGCTTTGGAGGATGATTTTCCCACAACCTGCAATTTCTGTGACAGCCACCCAGTTGCCCCTTAAAAAGGAGACAGATTATATAAAGTTCCTCAGCCCTTTATGTTTTCATACACAGACCCCAGACCAGACTCGGCTGTTATTGCTTTAGTGAATCCAGCTGCAGCTGCTAACACCTTGTTAATTCTAATCCTCCTCCTCCTCCTAACAAGGATGGGAAAGCTTTTGACAAGTTTTGAGGAAAAGTATATACTTCTGCAACCTTGAATTTTAGAATTTTAAACTGTCAGGTTGAAAATTTGAAGTTTATCCTGCCAAATTATGAAAGTATGAGGAAAGCTTTGGCATCAGTTTCCTCTTGAGAAGAGAAATCTGCTTTGTGTAACTTGGTTTCTTCTATTTCCCTAGTCAGTAATCATTGTTTAAAAACTGTCTATGTCTCTGTGGAAACTACTTCCAGGACTGCTGCCAATGGAACTGTCTGAGGTTATTTGCCTGGCTGCAGTCTCAAAATGTCGCACAGGCTAAGCATGAAATTTTGAATTCTCCCTTGAAAAAAGATCTAGTTTTTGGACCTTCTGCTGCAGAAGTTATTAAAAAGTATGATGCGAAGGGAAAGCTGATTCAAGGAATTTCTCAACTTTTCAGACCTCCTTCTCCAAGTTTTCCAACAGATTATCTCCTCCCTTGTCTAAAATTAACAAAAAGCAAAATAAAGTCCCAGCAGAAGGCTAGTAAGCAATCGTTTAAAAAGCAATGGCAGGGAGGTTCCAAAAATAAAGCAGGAACCCTCCAGAAGAAAGGACAGTCCAATAAAGTCAGAATGACTATACAAGGGTCCTTACTCTCTCTGCTCTCCCCCTGGCAGTCCCTTAAACCTTCCAATAAGGACAGTTGTGAAAGTAGAACTTAGTATAACAACAGATGTTTGAATGATCACTGCTGCAGTAGCCTTTGCAATATGGTTTATATCCTGCCAAGGATGTAACAGCCGGCCAGCTTCCAAAGCTTCAAGGATCCTTCCAAGCACCCAAACTGCCAGGCAGCTCAAGCTGAGCTAAAAGACAAGTTTGGCCGCAAAGTAATTCAAAGCTATCCTGCCAGCAGAGAGAGAGGAAGGCTAAGCCCTAAAAGGACAAGGACAGGAACTACAAAGATGAAATGTCCACACACTGGCATAAAAAACACACCAAGAAACAGGGTAAAGAGTAAGGGAGCAGCTACTGCAGCAATGATCATTTGAACATCTGCTGTTACAGTAAGTTTTACTTACACAGCTATACTATGCTCATCATACTGATCACTCCTGCAGTAGCCTTAGCTATATGGATAGATTAACTACATTTGAGAAGTAGAAGGAGAAGAGTCCAGGAGGCCCTGGAGAATGATCCTAGCAAAACCTGACCTGGACCTAGAGAAGGAATCAAGTTTATAGCGCTTTGTAAAAGTATACATAGAGGGCCAAGTAGCAGCTTCTGTAATATTTCTAGAATCCAACCCTTTTCAAAAATCCACAGATAAAGCCAAGGCACTGGCAGAGTGGGTCTTGACCCTTTTTGGAATAGTTTTGTTATGGTGAGTATAACAAAACATAATAGCCTTAGACAACTACTAAGAAACAGCTTGTGACACAGGCTATCCCTTCCAGTCTTCAGTAGAAATGAACAATTAAAGATATGAAAGATTTAGTTATGTCAAAATAGTACCAGAATTGTCTGTGGACATCCAAGGTATGAAGTATCCTCTCTTCATTTTTAGTTCAGGAAAGAAAACGGGGAGATGGATAGTTTGGTTTAAAGTAAACTCAAGTACCACTTTGGCATAAAAGGAGGATTAGTTCTCAAAGAAACCCTGTCCCTGTGGAAAATAAGAGTAAGCTGACTCACCATAAGAACTTGCAACTCAGATATGTTTCTTGCAGAGCAATCAGTAAAAAAATGTTTTTCATACTAAGAACCTCAAGTCAGCCAGATTAACTGGCTCAAACAGAGCAAGTGTTAGTTTTTCTGACACAAAATTAAGATCCCATGGATGGGCCCGCCAGTTTTCTTGGAAGCCTTTTATGCAAAGCCCCTTTCAAGAACATTTTAACACGAGACTGTATTGAAAGAGGAGGATCCATGAGCAAGCATGCTGAAATGGACAATATATGAACCTTGACAGAGGAATAAGAAATGCACAGGATAACAACTCACACAAGTACTGCAGAACCACAGAACTACTAGGCGTGAATGGGTGTTGGTTATGCTGTTGGCACCAACGAAAAAATCTTTTCCATTTGCCAATATATGATTTTCTAGTAGCAGGCTTTCTTTGCCTCCATTAGTACCTGCTGCAGAACCCCAGTAAACATGTTCCTAAAAGGAATTAAGATCCTATCATCCAGGCAGTTAACCGAAGTGGATTAATGTCAGAGTGCACCAAACACCCCTGTTCTTGTGCGAGTAGATCCAAACTGTGACTAAGCTTATGGTAATTACACCTGGCCATTTTCAAAAGAAGGATGAACTACAGTTGCCTGGGATAGAAGAGAGTCACCACAAAGATCCTTCTGAAACATGTCTGAAGTCGGGATGAAGAGGGAAGTGATAAGCGTCTTTTAAATCTAGTGTTGCTAGGAAACTTGAAAGATGACGCAGAGGTAGTAGGTTGTGAAGTGACATCACTTTTAATTTGGGCACCATCATAAACAAGTTTAGTAAAGAAAGATCCAGAACTGGTCTCCACTAATTTTTTTTTTTTTTTTGGGACTAGGAACATCCTGGAAAGGAAGAACTGGTTATATCACTCCTCGGGACAGCATGTGATGAAGAAACAAGAGAGTTTGACCTGGATAATGAGGAATGGCAACCCCCCCCAACCCCAAAAAGGAAGAATTCCCTCCCACTGCCATCTGTAACACTGATTGACTTTCAGAACCCATGGATATTCTGGAACAAAAGGGGCCAGGATGGGAGTGTTCACAAGGTCTCTTGAATAGTCATTCAAACTTTCTAAACTGTCCTTGGTTTTGGGAGGTTTGGGACTTCTTTTTTGGAACCCATTACCATTTCTTCTTAAATGTATGTTTAGCTATATTTTGCTGAGACTTTTTTTTTTTTTTTTGCCAAAAGTGGATTAGGAGACTAAATACCTTGGAAAATTTTGAAAAGGAGGGATAAAAAGTCTTCTCTGGATCAGCCTGTCCCTTTCATCACACTATCACCAATGCAGCAGAGGGGCCAAACATAATCTCTATCCAAGGGAGAATTTAAAATGTAATTTTCAACAGTCTGGGACATTCAGAGAATGCAGCCATGCAAACCTCCTAAAAACAGTATCAGTGGAACTGAAATGGGTGTAGGTTCTCGAAAATCCTTCTGTAACAACTCAGTATTTTCTGAGGGATGGAGAAACTTCAGTGTTTTCCTACTGAAAACACTGGAACATTTTAGCAATATTCTCAGAGAAAGAGAAGGCCCCCAAAGGGAGAATCTGAAACAGCACTACTCTGAGTCTGAACCAGAAATCTGAGGAAACATTATGTCCCGGCATCTTCCAGTTCAGATTCAGAATCTTGAATCTCTTTAGGAGAAGAAAACTCCCTCTTTCTTTTACCTGAGACTACAAAAAGGATCAATAGCCTGAATTAAACCCTGTGATGGACCTAGTAAACTGCTCCTAATGAGGAGTAGATACACATTTGGTTTTCTGTTTCTTTTTTGACAGGAAAAACGAGGCCAACCTTGTTATTAATGGTGGCAGCAGCTTCATCAAAGACAGTAGGGCATTCTGGCAACAGGGAACCTTCCATGCTCCTTCTCCCAGGACCAACAAGGGTGGCTCTTTTCCTTGCCCACTGAGGGGACCCCAAAGCTGCACAGGGCATGGCGAACCCCAGTCCATAGTGGCTGTAGGTGCTATCCCAGAGGGGTCCAGGGTAAAAGAGGAGTGATCTGAGGTACAACAAATGACTTGAGCAGAATCACCCACCTGTGGATGAAGCAAACTACTAGCCTGCTGCTGTAGGCAAAGGCTATTTGTTTAATGTTTTCATTTTGTGGTTGAAAGGAGGACCAACTGTGGGACCGGTAGTCTGTTCCATGGTCAAGTAGAAAATGGTGCCTCTTTCCTGGGGAAGACAAGCATCAATTGCTGGCAAACAATACCAGTGCACAAAAGGTACTTTGACAAACACACAGTAAAAAAATAACTAACACACTGTGCCAGCCCCGCAAAAGTAAAATAAACAATTTCTCCATAGAAAAGATATTGTCAGTTACTTTACACCACTTTTAAACTGGCAGAAAAACAAGTGCTACGTTTAAAAGTATATTATAGTCTTGAGACAATCTTTTAAAACAAAACACTCTTACATTTAAAATAACTTTCCTGAAAAGTAAAGTTCTAAAATAATTACTAAAACTAAGAAAATAGAATTTTTTTCCCCAAAGTAACTTATCTGCCCAGCAAAGGGAAACACAAGCAGACCAGAGATCCACCAAACCCTCACAGGAGCATACTCTTTGGCAGCAGTAAAGCTCTGAAAGGCTTTGTGCCCAAACTTGTCTTTTATAACTCAACTTGATCTGCCTGACAGTTTGGGCACATGGAAGGTGTCCTGAAGCGTTGCAAGCTGGCTGGCTGTCATATCCTTGACAGGATATAACTAATATAGCTAAAGCTACTGCAGCAGTGATCAATACAATAATCATCTGAATCTCCATTTCACTCTTTCTGACAATAGATGGTTTCAAACGGGTCCTAAATGCGATAAATCGAGGCTACAGATGGCAGTGGGAAGCTCTCCCTCTTTTCAGGAGATTCATCCTTATCCACCAGGCCAACTCTTTCCTTTCTTCCTGTCTTACAACACGTGCTTTCTTAGGAGATAATAAAAGTTGTTCCTGCTCCTCTGCGGGGAGGAGGTTTTTATTCAAGGATGTTTCTGGTGCCAAAGAAAGAAGATTCTTGGGGACTAGTTTTGGATCTTTCCTTCATGAATCAGTTTATAATGGTGTCCAAGTTCAAAATGCTTTCACTTCACAACCTGTTTTCTCTTCTTCATGTAAGCTTCTTAGTGACCTTAGATTTAAACAGTGCATATCACCACCTTATTTCAGGCATTTCTTAAGGTTTTGAGAGACTTGGAGCAGTGTAGGGCAAAATGTCTAACTCCTGTGAAATCCCATTGCAGAAGGATATATGCATTTTTCTTAATTTAGATGACTTGCTTAACTCTAGTTTTTTCCCCCCACATTGTCAGGAATCTCTCGTGTACAGGTTCTCCTATAGAAGCCAGAATTCTAAGAAAATATTCACAAGTCTTTTACGGATTGTTTTTCTGGGGTGCAAGTTGGACACCTCAGTACAAAGAACTTTTCTTCTATAGGAAAATATACATGTATACACTAAAGAAACTCCTACAAAAGCAACTAACTCTATAAACTTTTGAAACTTAACACTTTTGCTGTAGAAGGGAGACTCGGAGCCTGGACTGTGAAACAAAATTCCATGAAGATTTATTGTATATTTATGTTTGAGTGTTTTCGTTTGTTCTTAGTGTGAAACTCGAACTTGCACAGAAAGGAGGAAAACTGCCAACATTTAAAACCTTACACAGTTGTAATCAGGTTCTGGGATTAATACACTGTCACTTTCTATCTCTGCCATTTGAGAATGCTGTTCAAGTTCAAATGTGCACTGAGACCAGGAAGTGTGTCTGCCCTCAGTAGGATCTGCCACTTGAGCTATAAGTTCAAGGAGAGGTTCTGCATCTGTGAAGGGTAGGGAGACCCGCTTGATGGCAGAGAATTTGAAGCCTATGAAATTGATGCACTGGCTGCTGTGTCTAGCTGATGCGTTCTTTTGGTCATGGCTTCTTATGGCTTGCCAGTGTTCTTCGATTCTCTCCCCAAGTTGTCTAGTGGTTTTACCTATGTAGTATGCATTGCAGTTGGTACATACACAATCACGTTACTGGATTCACAGTCGAAACGATCGTGAATGTGGACAGTGAAGTTGGGGGCATGGAGGTGCTGGGCTTTGGTGATGAGGATGTGTTGGCACCAATGGCAGTGTCCATACTGCTGCATGCCTGTGGGTGTACAGGGGGCAGTTTTTTGAATTTGATCTAGGATTCAAAGGTGGTCTTGAGGGATCTAGTCCTTTTGTAACTGAAGACAGGGAGGTGGCCTAGTGACTTGGTGAGATCGAGGTCTCCTTATACCAAAGCCCAGTTTTTGTTGATGTCTTTGAAGTGGTTAACATTGAGGGGCATGGGCAGAGGGCACAGCAATGTGTGGTCTGCTGCACTCACTGGTTTGGGAGAGAAGCCATGCTTGAGGATTGGGGGGGGGGTATTTGTGGTGCCTGTAAACTCGAACGCTTGAATTTGTGTATTTGTGTATCTATGACCTGGCTGGGGTAATGTCTTTCCTGGAACAGTCGATTCAGGACTCCACATTCCTTACAGAAGGTGTCATCATCACTGACAATGCAACTGAGTGATGCATTGCCCCTTTATGATGCTGTTTTTCATAAAATGGGTGTGTTGGCTGTGGTAGTCCACAGTTGTTTGAGGAAGGTGCCCTTTCTATGGCTGTTGGAGTGAAAGGTGAGACAGCTTTTGCCCAACTTAATGTCCAGATCCAAGAACTGGATGTGTGTGCCCTTCCCTGAAAACTGTTAATTCCAGAAATGGAATGCTTAATTTTAGGTGGTGGAAGAAAGCTGGGAGTTCAGGGTCAGGACCTTGCCATATGAAAGAGATGGCATCTCTATGATGTTTAAACAGACACACCTTTTTGAAATATGCTACTTATGTGAGAGCTATGTCCTCCGAGGAGCTGAAGATAAGGTTGGCCATAAGCAGGAGCCATTTTGTCTCCCATGGCAACACAGTGGGTCTTGATGGTAGATCACATTGTGAAAGATGAAAAAATTGTTGTTTAGGATGACAAGCAGGAGTTCTCTGATGGTACTGATCCTCTTTTTCCCTAGTTTTGTGTGCCAGGCACCTATGTTGAGGGTTACACTACTGAGTGGTCAATGGGGATAAGATGGTAATGGTGGAGTTAATTTAGGAACAGCCATGAGTCTTGAAGGTAGCACTTTGACTTCTGGACTATAGGGTTGAGGATAGATTGCAGGAATTGGTAGATGTATTCGGTTTTAGTCTGTCTGGAAGACGCAATGTGTCTGAATGGGGGATTGGTGGTGTATTTGTGGACCTTTGGGATCTCAAACATTTTCCCTAAATAAGGATGGTCTACCTCCATAAACATGAGCTCTTGGGACCTGATGCAGCCTTCTTGCAAGAGGCTGATGAGGGTGGAGTCGGTGTTGAGGAATGATTGTGCTACTTGGGGACCTGTGACTGCTCTGTAGCAGTCGTCTGCTTTGAAACCTTCCTTCATTTTTGTGAGAAGTCTCATGGTTCAGGATGACGACACCTGTATCTTTGTCCGCTTTCATAATTCTGATGCTGGCATTGTCGATGATGAAACGGAGGGCTGTGCATTTGTCTGGGGTTAAAATGGACCACTTGTGGAGGGGTTTCCTTGCCAGGGTGTCCTTACTTTGCTTTCATACACCGTAGCAAGGACACAACATATTTTTTAAGGCAGGGTTGTAAAAACTATTTTCGTTTTAAGTGGTTACAGAGATTAGCACTATTATTAACATTAACACCACGCATAAGAAACTAAGTTCAATTTCCTGGTAAACAATTTAATGCCCAAGATCACGTCTGTGAAATCTGCCCACTGGGATGAAGCTAAGTCTTTTTTTTCCAGTATGTAAAAAAGAAGTTATGCCTTACCATAATGTTCCATCTGTGTTGTTGATCTTCATTCATTACTAATGGGTGTCTGTTCCTTCCTCGGAACAGAGTCGGCCTTGTAACAAGCTCATGCTACCCAAAAAACTCTCAAGCTAAGCTTTTACCCACAATGGCCATCCCCATGTTACCTCAGATAGAGTTTGCCTATTATAAGTAAAGCAGAGGCAGTCTCTGAGCAGAAACCCTAAAAAGGAATAGGACCAAATTCTATTCCCCAGGAGCCTCTGGAGGGGGGGAAGGAGGGTGGGACATAATGAATGAATGTAGAGCAACAACATAGATGGAACATTATGTTAAGACATAACTTCTTTATCTGATGTTGTTAATCTTCATTCATTCCTTATTGATGGGCTACCTTCATTCCTGGGAGGCCCTTATGGAAGTATATTCCTGAGCACCACTGAACCAAAGGATGCTCTTCCCCTGGAGGCCAAATCCAATTTGTAATGAGTGATAAAGGTATGAGGGTTAGGTCAAGTTGCAGCTGCACAAATATCATTCAATAAGGCTTTTGCATGAAAAGTGACAGAAATTGCTATCGACCTGGTAGAATGTGCTCTAACTTTGCTTGGTAGAGAAGTTTTTTGTTAGTAAATCAATATCTGAGCCATTTGGACAAGGTTACCTTTGAGACAGGGTTTCCCAGTTTTGGGTCTGAATAGGAAACAAACAATTAGTCTGATTTACATATTGACTTTGTTTTGTCCAGATAAAGAAGTTGCGGTCTATGAACATCTAATAAATGAAGACGGTGCTCCCCTTTGTTTGAATAGTTTGGGAAAAATATTGGTAAGGTCAATCGTTTGGTTCACTGTCAAATCGGAGATAACCTTAGGTACAAAAGAAGGACTGGTCTTGAGTGATACTCTGTCTTTGTGAAATACCATACAAGATGGTTTAATACACAGGGCCTGGAGCTCTGAAATGCATCTGGCTGATGTGACAGCTATTAAAAATAAGGATTTTTAGGACAAGAACTCAAGATCACAAGTGGAAGCAGGTTTGAAGGGTGAATGTGTCAGGGATTGCAGTACTAAAGTCAGATTCCAGGGTTCAATGGGTTCTCTGAAAGGTGGTCTAATATGCAAAATGCCTTTTAAGAATGTTTTGCAAAGGCGATGGGATTAATGATGAGTCTTGGAACCCATTGTGGAAATTTGAGATAGCAGCTAAATGTACCCGAAGAGTTGAGCCAGCTGCTCCTGACTGAAGAAGATTTGATAAATAATCTAAAACAACTCCAACTGGGGCTGAGCAAGGATCAACTTGTCTTTGTCTAGACCAAATAATGAACCTTTTCAACTTACTGATATAAATTTTCCTGGTGGATGATTTATGTGAAAGCAGTAAGATATCACGCACTGAGGAGGTAAGGTTATTCTGCCTGGCTGTTACTGGAAGTGGAGATACCAAGCTGTCAGCTTGAGGTTGGGAATGTTCGGGTGAGTCAACCCTTGCAGATGTGAGATCAATTCTGGAGTTGGATTCAGAATCCAAGGTTGGTATATTAGATGAGGCCAAAGGAAAGGGAACCAAGTTTGTCGAGGCCAGTAAGGGGCAATGAGGATTACTCTGCTTCTCAGACTAAGGGTTTTCTTCAGAAACTGGGGAATGAGGGGAAAGGCATACAAAAGACCTGTGGGCCAATCGTGGATTACAGCACCCCTCTGGGATCCCCCCATGGGGGGATTAGGGCAAAACAGCTGTTGCATTTGTGGTTTGCTGGAGATGTGAATAGGTCGCAGTAAAGCTGGCACCAGCTGCTGAAAATGTTAGCCTCAACGATAGGACTGAGGGACCACTCGTGAGGTAGTAGGATGTATCTGCTCAGCTCATCTGCAATCACATTGGCGCTCCTGGGAATATGCACTGCAATTAGAAAGCGGGTGGAAGCTATCACCCATTGCCAAATTCTCATGGCTTCTCGACTCAATGGGTAGGATTTGGCTCCCCCTTCTTTGTTGATGTACCACACTACTGACATGTTGTTTGATTGAACAGCAATTGTCCCCGATGGAAGGAAGCACCACCCTCAGTTCTAGGATACTGATATGCAGTTGCGCCTCTACGTCTGACCAAGTACCTTGGACGGTCTCCCCTGGAAAAACCCCACCCTACCAGGGAAGCGTCCACAATCACAATGGCCCTGGGCTGTGTTGGGTAAAAGGGACAACTCCACTGCTGTTCATCTGGCTTCATTCACCCCATTAAGTCCTGTCTGCATTGCTACGTTACTATTTGAAAGGATACAGGATGTTGTAAGGGATAACACTGAGTTAGTAGGAGCCACTGGAGAATCCTCATGTGTAGTCTTGCCAATGGTACTATAGTAATCGAAGCTGCCATGAATCCTAGGAGTTAAAGCACTGTTCAGGCAGGGACTAGTTTTGGACAAGTATCACCTCTATTTGGGATCATATCCTGTTCAGTCTATGAAGACAGACTAGACAGGCATTTGTGTTGAAGATCACCCCGATAAACTCTAAGGATTGTGAGGGAATCAGGTTGCCCTTTTCCCAGTTTATTAAGATTACCAATGATTTTGCTATCCCGAATGTGTTTAGTGCTATCTCCAGTAGATACTTGGTGGGGGCGGTGAGGAGACACTCGTCTAGGTACGGAAACACTCGCAATCCTTGTAGTCTCAAGTGAGCTGTTAACTTTTGCCATGCACCTGGTGAACAATCTGGGGGCTGTAGTGTCTGAAGGGCAGGGTGCAGAATTGAAGATGATTGGCCCCTAGCCAGAAGCGAAAAAATCTGGAGTGCTTGTTCATTTTTATGTAGTAATACGCATTTTGAAGATCTATCGATCACATCCAATCGTCTTTCTCCAATAAAGGAAGGATAGCCTGAACCGTTACCATCCGGAATTCTTCTTGTTTGAAAAATTTGTTTAAGATGCTGAGATTCAGAATTGGCCTCTAGTCCCTGTTTTCTTTGGCACTAAAGAATCTTGAGTAGAATCCGGATCCTATTTGGTCTGGTGGGACTGCTTGGATGATTCTTTTTTGAAGCAGCTTTTGAATGTCTAATGCTGCTGTTTCCCTTTGACTGGGTGGGATGTCGGGAATTCGAGATGGTGACTTTGGATAAAGAATGAAACGGATGTGATAACCTCTGGTTATAATCCGTTGCACCCATAGATCCATTATTGTTAGCCAGGCAGAAAGGTGCAAGGAAAAACTTCCCCCAACTGCTTCCAGAGGAAAGCAATCGGGCCACTCCTCAGGAGTGCCGATTGGGCGAGTCTCTGTAGCCCGGATTATGTGGACCCCCTCTGCCGCTGTATGGGCACCTTCCTGATATACCCCCTCTGCCTCGGGGAGTATACTCACCATGTGTGTCACGGAAAGGACCCTGTGATTTCTTATGCCATATCTTTCTGCTCCTTTGGTTCCTAGAATATGGCCGTTGAGGAGTGGAGAAACACATGCCCACGGCAAACAGGGTCTTACCGTCCTTCTCACACCTGGTCAATGTGATTTTTTACTTTAGGGCCAAAAAGGGAGCATGCCTTAAAAGGGTCCGCAAAGTCACAAATGCGCATCCAGGCATGACATCACATGACAATGCCTGAACCCGCAGCTCTGGCTGCTCCTTCAGTGGCATGAGAGATCAGATGCATGGAAGAGTTGGATATGGATTCCAGGGTAGCTAGCTGCAAGGTGACTGTGTCACAGACCTCGTCAGAAACAGCTCCTGAAAAGGTATCAGAGAGTTTAGTGACTAAGTCTCTTAGAAGCCTGGTGAAATGTGCCAGATAATTCAAAGACCTAACTGCAAAGGTAGATGATGCAAAAACTTGCTTCCCTACTCTATCCACTGCCCGAGAATCTCTGTTCGGGGGGGTGGACAGTCTGGCTCTCCTTGGCCAGTTCCTTTTTGGTGGCAGCTGCCACCATCATCGCGTCTACTGGAAGACCCTTAGACCAATGACGGTGTTGCTCAGGGGGAGATAAAATTTTGTCCGGCCGCCATGGGATCGGCTCAATGATGTCAGGATATTTCCAGGCGCACTGCAAGATGAGCTGAACAAGCTCATCTGCAGGCGAGGTCACCCAGGAGGTAGAGGGTCGAGCACAAAAAGACTGCAGGAACATGGACTCCTTGGAAGAGGGATTGGTGGGCTTCCAGTCACCCCTCTGCTTAAGCATTTCCAGGATGTCTCCGAATGAGACATCATCAGGAGGTGACCGTGGGGATCCCTCCCCTTCATCGTAGTCTGTGTCCCCGGTGAGGGACTCCTCTGCTGAGTCTATGTGCTTCCTCTTGCACTTTTTCTTGTGTGGTACCTCTTCAGTGGGGGTTTCTGAGGAAGACTCTGAAGAGGCAGCCTATGGCAGGGTATCCTGAGGTTCTTGTGCTCAAAGTCGCAGTGCAGTGGCTTGTGTTACCTGCAGCTCAGAGGAAAGACATATCTAGGGTTCCGATGCCAACGGCTTGCCTGCAGAGGCAAGAGCCCTCTCCATCGATTGGAAAGCTGGCCTGCTTGAAGAGGGATGGGAGCCCGGAACCAAGGAGGACAACCTCAGAACGGGGGTCACACCCTGCTCTGATAAGCCCGCTCCCAATGAAGGAGCATCAAGGGGACTCGGTACCAACAACGCTTCTGGAGCCATGGATGGCTCCGTAGAAAACGCTTCTGGAGCCATGGATGGCTCCGTAGAAAACGCTGGAGTCATGCCATTAACTGAGGAGCCTGCAGTCCAGTCCTGAACCTGAAGATGGCCTGGCTCTGAACCAGTCGAAGACCAAAGGGTCGGCTCTGGCACCACAGTGAGACCAACTAGTGGCATAGAAGGTGTGAGAACTGATAAAGGCATCGGTGCTGAAAACTTCAAAGCCTCTACAGAGGTTAAAGGAGGAAAGAAAGCTGGAGTCCATGGAGACAGATGCCCCAATCCAACGGGGAGTGGGGGCTTAGAAGGTGTTGCAATCCCTGTGGCCGCAAGCAGTTGGTCCAGAAGGTGCACCACGTCCAATACTGAGAGGCTCCTGGTCGATTTGGTGGATTATCCCAGATGGTGATTCTGGTCGTTCTAGGAAAGGGCTAAATTGTTGCCCACAAAAGGATAAACTGAAGGGAAAATATTGTGTCCCTGCAGTGATTTCGAATGGCACCAATGTCCCTAGTTTAGAGGGTTGTGTAGCAGGGATTTCCAAGCTTGGAACCGAAGCAGAAGTTAAGCTCGGTGTCCTGGTAGGTGTAGAAGTCAAATATTGAGGTTTAGGTGGAGTCAGTGCTGTGGAAATTGTCAGTGTCGATAAACTAGGCACAGACGATAAAGAAGTTGTCGACGGTACGAAGGACAGTGCCATGGAAGCTGGTTTTAGCTCTGGAGCCGAAAGAGTCATTTTTGGTATTTTAAGTCTTAGTTCCTCCTCCTTTGTATCAGAGGGAGAAGAATGAACTAAATGCAGCCTCTTTTTGTGTTCCTTGTGCTCCTTTCTGGGAGGGGGTGAGCCCTCTGACGCAGAGATAGCCTCTGACAAAGGCGTCTTAAGGAAGTCTTGCAAAATTAGTTTATTTTTTCGTTCGTTAAGGGTCCGGGAATTGAACCCTTGACAAATGAACAAGGAGGCTGAATTGACAAATGTGGAACTCCCAAACAGTAAATACACGATATATGGGAGTCACTGTTAGGCGTTTTGCAACTACACTTGTCTCACTGTTTAAACCCTGAGGCTCCCATTTTCTCAGACATTACTCACAAAGAGTACAAATAGTATTAATAAATGTGAGAGATTTTTTTTTTAAGGAAATAAGGACAAAGAAGTGAGAATATCAACTATGGTACGAAAGATTACCACAGAGGGTAAAGCGGAAGGAGGGTACCAACAATGGTACTAGAGAGTACCTAAAGGTAATTAAGGAAAAGGAAGGGTTCACTAGAAAAGCGAAAGTGGGCAAAGGCTAACGAGAAAGAAGTAAATTTAAGTAGTAAGCAAAATGAACAACTTCTGAAACAACGCTTTGTATTCAATAAAACTAAATACTTAGCTTGAGAGCAGGCTTGACCTGGCTATGCGGCAAATGAAATCTGAGGTAACACGGGGAAGGGCACTGTGGGTAAAAGCTTAGCTCGAGAGTTTTTTGGCTGGCACAAGCTTGTTACAAGGCCGACTCAGTTCTGAGGATGGAACAGACACCCATCAGTAAGGAATGGATGAAGATCAACAACATCAGATGGGTACCTTTATCGACCAATTTATCAGTTAAATTAAAAAAGTACAGTTGTGTACCTACCATAAATGCATATGTTTGAGTATATTCACTGTTGCAGTCATTACTCTTGGGTTATCCTGCTGGCAGGCTACCCTCAGTCGGCCAGAATTCCAAAGTCTAGGTCTGGCATCGGTTGCTGTCGCCTCTTCCCTGACATCAGTGCACCAGGGGTATAAAAGATGTAGCCGACGCCATTTTCTTCAGTTTTTCTTGCCCCAGATGTCAGGTGCCCCCAAATTTTTAGGCTGAAAAAAATATACCAATAAAAATGCATGCACAAAAATAACATTCCCTTTGTCTACAAGCAAATACACCAAATAGGTTGTATAGGATAGAGAAATGCAGAAAGGTCCCAGCAAAGAGAAGGGGAATGGTGGGTGGGTAACCTGGACTGCAACAGTGAAATACACTAACATCTACATTTATGGTAGGTACACAAATGTACTATGTTCATCGTGTTTCACTGTTGCAGTCATTACTCTTGGGTTGAATCCCAAAGCTGAGGATGGGAGGCTGGGCTAAATAGGATTAGGAGAGGCTATGAGGCCCTGCAGAACTGCAGTGGCAAAGCCTGCTCTGGGCTTAGAGTAAAGAGGCAAGTGGTAGTGCTTTGTGAAAGTGTGCACTGAACTCCAAGTTGCAGCCTCTAAGATATCTTTGGCTGGTACTCCTCTGAGGAAGGCTGCTGAAGTGACTGTTGCTCTGGTGGAATGAGGCCTAATGCCCTTAGGCACTGATTTGCCATGTTGAAAATAGCAGAAACGGATGCCATGGCCTATCCATTTAGAAATAGTCTGTTTTGAGATAGCCTTTCCTTGTGATCCTGCAGCATATGACACTAAAAGTTGTTCAGTTTTTCTGAAAGCTTTAGTTCTGTCCAAGTAGAAACGTAACTGCCTGTGTATGTCCAAAGAATGCAAAATTTTCTCACCCTTGCTCTATGGATTTGGATAAAAGGTAGGCAAGTGAATGATTTGGTTGAGGGCCACACTTGATACCACCTTAGGCATGAATGTAGGGTTTGTCCTCAGAGAAACCCTGTCTGGATGAAAAATGATAAAAGGTTCCACAGCCATGAGTGCTTGTAACTCCGAGACTCGCCTTGCAGAGGTTATTGCTAGGAGTAGAGCTGTTTTCCAGGATAAAAAATTTTATATCTGCTGTTGAAGCTGGCTCGAAAGGAGGCAGTGTGAGTTTTTCCAAAACATAATTTAGGTCCCAGGCCGGAATTGGTGCTCTCCTTGGAGGCCTAATGTTTTTGGCCCCTCTGAGATACTGCCTTATTAAAGGATGAGAAAAGATAGGTGGTTCCGTATTGTAATGGGCTGAAATGGCAGAGGCACGAATCTTAATTGATGAGAAAGAAAGGCCTTTGTTTGTTCAGCATCTCAATTAGGTATTGTAAACTCTGAGGTATATTTGGTACACACGTGTCAATGCCTTGTTCCTGGTTCCAAGCACAGAATCTCTTCCATTTTTCTGCTAAGATTTTCTGGTACTGGAACTCCAAGATAACATCCATAACAGCTTTTGAAAGAGGAGTGTTCTGGTTACATTATCCGGCATGCTGCCAGATTTAAAAGTCCTGAGTTGGCTGTGCAGGATCCGATTGTTTTGTTGGGTCAGCAAGTGAGAAGTTTGAGGCAATATCCATGCTGGACCTTGAGACAAGCTCTTTAGGACTGGGTACTAGTGCTGGCGTGGCCAGTCTGGTGCAATCAGTATCATTTTTGGCTTCTCTTGTCTGACCTTTAGGAGCACCCTGGGAAGGAGAGGCAGTGGAGGAAAGGAATATACTGTTAGATTTTTCCAGCTGAAGGATAGGGCGTCCACTTTCCATGCTTGCTTGTGATAAATCCTTGTGCAAAATCTCTGTAATTGGCAGTTGTGAGGGGAGGCAAATAGATCTATGTCTGGGCATCCCCACTTCCTTATTATAATGCTGAAGACTTGTGAATCCAGTTTCCATTTGCGGGGATCCATGAGGTTTCTGCTTAGTCTGCCAGAGTATTTGTTTTTCCTGGCAGGAATTGTGCTTGCAGGTGAATTTGAAAAGCCAATGCTGTGTTCCATAAGGTCACTGCTTGTCTGAAGAGAGGGTAAGAATGTGTACCTCCCTGCTTGTTTATGTACCACATGACCGTAGTATTGTCTGTCTTTATCAGTAGTTGTCCTGGATGAAGCAGGTCCTTGAAAGCTGTCAGGGCATTTTGAACAGCTAGCATCTCTTTTTGATTGACGTGAAGATTCATCTGGTTTGCAGGCCATGTGCCCTGAATACGTTTTCCTGCCATGTGGGCCCCCCAGGCATAATCTGATGCATTTGTTGTCAGTGTCTGGCTGTGGCTAAACTGAATGGCAGACCCTTGTTGTGGTGACAGGCTTCTGCCCACCATCGAAACTCCTGTTGCAGGCAGGGAATGAGTGCAATTACTATCTCCAGGCTGTGGCAATGCTGAGTCCAAACACTTTTTAGATACCATTGTAGTTTCCTCATATGCAGTCTGACATATGGAATTAGTAGAATGCAGGATGCCATGAAACCCAGGGCCTGCAGGATTTTCCTTGTAGATAAGTGGGTTTTTGTTGCCAATTTCTTGAAGTAAGAAGTCAGTTGCTTTTGTTTGTCTGGCGTGAGATAAGCCATCTGGGCAGTTGTATTTAAGCTTGCACCCAGGAATATTATCTCTTGACAGGGCACTAGTTTTGATTTCTTTTCGTTTACTGTGCACCCTAGGCCAGTTAGTAATCTTTTTACAAACGCCAGATGCTTTAGAAGAATGTCTTTGTTCTCTGCTTGAATTAGGCAGTAGTCCAAGCAGGGATATATTTGAATTCCTCTTTGTCTGCAAAATGCAATTACTGGTGCCAGGCATTTTGTGAAGACCCTGGGCGCAGTAGATAAGCCAAAGGGCAGTGCAGAGAATTAGTAATGCATTGAGCCAGCTATGAATCTGAGGTATCTTCTGCAAGATTGTCTGATTGGGACATGCAGGTATGCCTCTTTTAGGTCCAAATTTACAAGCCAAGCCTTCTTGCCCAAGCATGGGCAGTAGCTGCTGTAGAGTCAACGTCTTGAATTTTGGAACTTCCAGAAACATATTTAGTATAGACAGGTCCAGTATTGGCCTCCAGATTCTGTCCTTCCTGGGTACTAGGAAAAGTCTGGAGTAAAATCCTTGCCCCTGTTCTTGTTGTGGTACTTGCTGAATGGCCTTCATGTCCATGAGGGCTGTAATTAGTTTTTGTGCCTCTGCCCATTGATTGTGTGGCAGGTCTGGCATACCTTTTGACCTTGGTAGAGTGTAAAAATGGAACCTGTAGCCTTGGGACACTATGTTCAGGACCCATTTGTCTTGGGTAATCATTTGCCAATTTGATGAAAAAAGTGCTAGTTTCCCCACTAAGGGGCTGCCAAAAGAAAAGTGCTTGGATCTGGCAGAGGAAAGTCATTGGGACTGTTTCCTGTAAGGTTGCGATTTGTCTTCTCCGCTTTTGGAGGTAGGAGCATCCCATGTAAGAGCCTTGGGGCGGAGATCTGCCTCTGGGACACCTGTATCTGCCTCTTTGTGGTCTGTCTGACACTGGAAAGGACCAATTTTTAGAAGGCCAGTTCCTGCTAAACCTGGGTGGCTGTACCTGTAAGAAATCCTTGACTGTCTGCATGGCTTTTGCTTTATCCTCCATTTTTTTCAAAACCTATTCTGCTTTAGTACCAAACAAAGTATCATGTTGCAATGGTGCATCTAATAACTTTGCTTTAACATGATCAGGCAGATGCTGTTCCTTTAACCAAGAATGCCTTCTAATAACAGAAACTGTGACAGTGGCCCTGCAAGAGGCCTCCAGTGAATCATAACCACATTGCAAAGTATGCTTTCCCACTTGTTCAGCTGCATGCAATAAATCCTAAAATTCTTTGTTCTCTGAACATTCAGTATTTGTCAACAATTTCTGTTTAAGCAGTGACATTAAATATTGCTGATATTTAAGCATATGAATCTAACAATTTAAAGCCCTTGCAGCCAAGGTAGCAGAAGGTAGCAGAAGTGTATACTTTCCCCCCCATCTGTCTAGAGCCCTAGAATCCCTATCAGAGGGGACAGGTTTTTTTGCAGTGGAGGCTTTAACCCCTTTGGGACCCTGAGATATAGATTCTGGATCAGCAGCAGGGTTTGTATATAGGAAATTATGAGAATCCGGAACCCTGTAGTATCTGTCTGGCTTAGCAGGTGCAGGTGGTAAAGAGTCAGGGGACAGGCCGGACTCTGAAAATACATCATATACAAAGTCTAAAACAGGTGGAATAGCAAGAGGTCTGTGCTGAGGAAGTAGCAGAAAGTCTCTGAGCCTTTTCTTAGATTCAGAATAATCTTGGCTCTTTCAGTGGAAATGCTCCCTTATGGTATGCAGGGTTTTCCCAAAAGAATAATCCTCAAGAGGAGAGGCTGAATGAATGGATTCTTCAGCATCAGAAACCTCATAGGGAAGCATGGAATAATCCTGTTCAGAAGAGGAATTAGAAACCTGATCAGAAGAATAATACTCTGTCTCTTGCCTAGGCCTCTTATTAGGAGGGGGATGGGAGCCCGTGATCAAAGTAATTAGGTCTTTGGCCATTTTGAGCATCTGTTTTTTTAGGCATGGTAGTCTGAGTAGGAGAATGCTGTACTTGTTTCTTTGTCTTTAGAGCTGCTGTTGTCTTTGAAGCTGAAGATGGCTTAATATATAGTTGTGTAGGTCTGAAGACACCCTCAGAAGCCGATGCCTGCTCAGCGGCTCTGGACCCATCTGAGGGAATGATTTCCGAGTGTCCAATACCTTGAGTATCCAGAGGCCCATTCGGCTCCACGTGGGAGTCGGAAACGGCCTGTGGCTCTGAGGTAGCGGGTGCCAGGGGCTGCGAAAGCACCTCACAGAGAACAGACGACTGGCCTAGCAGAGGCCTCGTCGGTTTTGGACCTCGGATGCCTATCCTTCTCCTTGTCCTTGCGTTTTTTGTAAACTCCAGTTGTCGGCTGGTCCAAAGGCATTATATAATTAAATCTTTGGCCAAAGTAATGAAATGCAAAATCAAACTGACACTTAATAGTGCGTTGGTTAAATCTAGCACAAAACCGACAGCTAGCAATGTTGTGATCAGGGCCTAGGCAAGGGATACAGTAAGAGTGAAAATCCTTATGAGGTATTTGCTTCCCACAAGAAATACAATTGTTAACTTTTTCTGACATCGGTCTGGAGCAAGAAAAAAGTTTCCTCAAAGGGGTACTTAGCTTTAATGAAGACTTCGGTTCTGAAATTCGGATTTGAAAATCTCAGGAGTCAGCCGACCGGCACTTGTGAACTGCTTTTGCTTCGGGCACCACACGGCAAGAAAGACTGGAGAAAATGGCATCGGCTGCATCTTTTATACCGCTAGCGCACTGACGTCAGGGAAGAGGTGACAGCAACCGACGCCGGACCTAGACTTTGGAATTCTGGCTGACTGAGGGTAGCCTGCCAGCAGGATAACCCAAGAGTAATGACTGCAACAGTGAAACACGATGAACATCAGTATTTGCTGATTTTCATCTCCTTGTACCTGCTCATGGTTTTCCTCGGCCTTCCCTTCCCCTTTGCTGGTGTCCTGTTCGGGGTGGAGAGTTCTTGTCAAGGGGATTAAAAAAAGCTCGATTGTGGTTGGGGCTTGCAGTCTGGGTTGATCTGTCTTGGCTGGGTGCTGGTTAGGTTCTGTGGCTATTGGATGGCACGGGTAGTTTCTCCAGTGGTGGGAAATTGTCACTGCCTTTATCATTGGTGGTTGGGGGGTTTCTATATATTTACATCTATTCCTGAGGTATTCCACTCGGACTTCCTCAGGATTCTGGGTCTCATGATTGTGACGAAAGGAGGTACTGCCAGCATAGCTAGCTGGAATTTTGTAAATAATTATATGTCATTTTTGAATATAAAACTGATTTATATAAGATGCTTGTGTTACAAATGCATTAGAACTGTATGTCATGTGTATATCAAAATGATTTGTGTTGAAAAGGTATTTGTAAAGAGGAAACTGGGATACAGGAAATTAACCACAGCCAAGCAAACTCTAAAAAAATATCTGAAATTAAATTACTTAACAGGCTAGACCACAAAAATGCTATCTTACAGGTTTCAATGAAGCCAGAGACAATGTCTGTACTAGGAAGATTTCTGTATTGTCTTTGGGGTGAACTAATTACAACTCTGGAAGGATGGAGATATGAAATTGTTTTATGACTTCCAGCACCTGCCTCAGATCTGAGCAAAAGCCCATGTGTGCATACTTTTACAGGCAGGTGCTAAATCCTGCCAGCTTCCATCAATGGGGGTTGGCCTGGTAACTAGAAGTCAGATGACCAGAAATTATGCCATTCTTCAAGCTATCTCAGAAGTAATATTTTATATATTATTTTGAGAAGTCTCTTAGTGAGACAGTATTCTGTCTTGGGCCTGACAGCCTTCCCCAGGTGTGTGTGTGTGTGTGTGGGTGTGTGTGTGTGTGTGTGTGTGTGTGTGTGTGTGTGTGTGTGTGTGTGTGTGTGTGTGTCAGCTACTTGGGCAGGGACACGAAACACTGGTTGGACAGAGACGGTGCTGGAGGCCTTGGCTTGGACACTCAGTTGAGACCTCAACTCTATAGTTGTGCCATTGGGTATCTGGAAGAGGAGGGAGAAACCAGCTCCATACTGACTGTGGTCTTGGTGTGTTCTTAAGGGAAACTACACTTGATGCAGAGAGCTGCGTCTGGAAATACTGTGTTATCCGTTATCCTCCCAGTGAACATCCCCGACAGGTGCTAGTGATGAGGCTTGAGGATCCCCGATTACTTGCGCAGAGGTGGAGGGTTGTCACACATTGGTTGGCAGTGGTGGGACATCCACATCACATATTGGTTTGGCAGTGGTGGGATATCCACACCACAATGATATCCAGGATTCTTCAGGATACCTCTTGCAAGACTCCACATGAAGAAAATACAATGGTATCAAAAATCTCTATGGTCCCAGTATTTGCATCCACAGCGTTTTCAAATTCCAGTCTTAAAATTTGTACAAAGTGAGACTGTGTGGTGGAGACATCAAATTTTTCAGAATCCAGGTCTCCCCATCCTCCCCTCCTACTCCAGTACAGTCAATTACAACAGATGCCTCAGACTTCACTTGGGGTCAGTATCAACAGGGACAAAAATAAAGTCTTTGGAACAAAACAGACAAACCAAAATACAATCATGAGAGAGAGATGTTAGCTCCTACAAGGCTCTAAACTCTGAATTATCTGTGGTTTTTCGGACTTCCAAGTGTTTACAGACAACACCACAGTGATGTGGTACACAAGCAAAGGGAGTATCAAATCATACCCACTTTGCAGGCTGGTCATGTTAGCATGGGATATTAGCTTTATTGCACAATCTCAGTCTACAACCATCATACATCCCATAAGAGCAAAACTGTGTGGCAGACATGCTTATTACGACCAGGACAGATGCTCATGAATAGAAAATGAATTTGAGGGGGTCTTCCAAGATTTGACCTGTCTGTGGAAACACCTTAAGTAGATCTTTTTCCTCCTCTTTAAATAATCACTTGGTAAGAGATTCTGTTCTAGGACTCCATGTAAGAAGGCCAAGACTGATGCCTTGTCTTTTCCTTGGACAGTAACGTTCCTTTATGCTTTTCAACCCTTTCCATTAACATTCCACTAATATGCAAGTACTTCTGAAGATTCAGGAGAAGATTCAGGAGAACTCTTCAATATCACTGTGGTGACTCCCTTCTGGCCCAGGTAACAGACGCTCTCCCAAAAAAAGCAATAAAAAACTGGTTACTTAAATTACAACTATACAGACAAAGCGGGTGATATTCCACAAACTGATTAATCTCTCTCTCTCTCTAGCACAGCAGCTGGATGTCTTCTAGGGGAATCTTACATAAAATAAAAGCTAAAGCTGTCCTGTTCCTCTGCAACCTAATTCAACAAGGTGCTATCCCCCTCCATACTACCAACATCCCAGAGAGGCTTGCAACATAGGAAGGACATCTCCCTGCCGAAATTCAAAATAGAAAGCTAAAGCTGACCTGCCCTCTACAACCTAATTCAGCAAGGTGATATCCCCCTCCATACTACCAACATCCCTGAGAAGCTTGCAACACAGGAAGGACTTCACCCTGCTGAAATTCAAAACAGAAAGCTAAAGCTGTCCTCTGCAACCTAATTCAACAAGGTTATTATTGTGAATGTCTATAACTGCTTTTATCTAAAGCCCTGGGTCTACAGCGCTGGAGGTTTCCCTAGCATTACATTAGAGAAATCCCCATGCAACCAAATATGGGCTTACCTTAAATACTATATGAGGTAAAGCACAAAACAACTTTAGATATTCCCCAGCTATACCTACTAGAAATAACATCGCTATGCTAAGGAACCTACTAGTACATGATAAAGAGCAGTTTGGTGGAGTTAAAAGAAAAACATACAAGTTCTAACCATTCTTGCATATACATCTTTTAAGCAGCTGTAAGTATCTTGTGCCTGTATTAGCCTCCTCCCCCTTCTCCTACACAAGCAGGGTTACTTATCCCTCTACTACAGGTACCATATTTCATATGCCCCAGCACTCCTGACCCAGTAAGCTACATCTTTAAACTGGTATGTAACCCTTGTATCTTGCCTTCTTAAAAATCAAAAATAGTTGTGCTGCCTAATATGTTCAACTGCATACATATATACTCATTCTAAACAGTGAACTTTATCCCCTGTGACATTTACTCTGATTGCTTGTTAACCAGTGCAAGCTCGGCAGAAACACTACATGTGGAAGGATAATCTGCTTTGTGTTTGGAACTAGACTGCTTGAGAATTCTTGCTAAAATAGTAACGTTATAATATGTTTTGATTAAAATAGCTAATCTGTGTTAGGCGCAGAAGCAAAAACTGACTGAAAGAGATGGTCGCTAGCTCTAAATCACTATGACTATACTTATTTGGCCAACTCTGGAACATTTAAACAAGAAATGCATTGTTCTGGTCCTAGTGATAACTTCTAAATGCTGTTATAAACGGTAACTTGCTCTACTGGCTAGCAGAGTTGATAGCTTTACAGTGTATTGTTTTAGTTTAATTATGCTTTAGAGAGGTACAACTGCCATACAGATCACCAGTGTACTAATTTACTATTTTTTGATCAGGTGCTATCCCCCTCCATACTATCAACATCCCCGAGAGGCTTGCAACATAGGAAGGACATCACCCTGTGAAATTCAAAACGGAAAGCTAAAGCTGTCCTGCACCTCTAAAAACTAATTCAACAGGTTTATCACTGTGAATGTCTATAACTAATTTTATCTAAAGCCCTGGGTCTACAGCACTGGAGGTGTCCCTAGCATTACATTAGAGAAATCCCCATGCAACCAAAAATGGACTTACCTTAAATACTATATTAGGTAAAGCACATAACAACTTTTGATATTCCCCATCTATACCTACTAGAAATAACAGTGCTACACTAAGGAACCTACTAGTGGATGATAAGGAGCAGTTTGATAGAGTTGAACGATAAAAACACCAAGTTCTAACCATCCTTGCATATACATTCTTTAGGAGGCTGTAAGTATCTTGTGTCTGTATTAGCCCAGCTCCGCTCGATGCCCCCTATTCCCACCTGCTCCCAGTAGTGCTAAATTTACAGGACCCAAACCACACCCCCACTTCTTAGAACCAATCAACAAAGACCTAATCCTTAAAGTGGCTTACTCTTAACTACCCTACCTTACTTACCTTACTATAACCTAGTCAATGTGCAAGATCGCTAAAATGCCATTACTACTTACTTCAACTCCTTTCAATTTAATACTACTATTTTCCCTCTTACCTCTGATGATTATTCTATATCCACTCACCACCTATGAATATCAGAACTACCTAGGTTTTCACTACCCTAGAGGTCAAACCTCTACTCCAATAGGCCCAAACATGCAAATCCAATTAAACAAACCATACTTGCCTAACTCCTTATATACAAAATATCACCGACCCATTAGATGTAGATACATAGGTTGATACTGGGCTATCGACTGTACGGCCTATACAAGCCTAGCCATAACAATTCCCTGGCTATTTCTTCCACAGTATTTATTTCCCTTGACCCATTTCTCTCAGGGCGACTGACGTGATCCCCGGGGTGAATTTTCCATCTCCCATCCACTCAGCAAGGTTCCTTTTGAAGAGGGCCAAAGAGGTGCTCTTGCTTGACATGTAAGGGCAGTCTATTCCAGAGTCTGGGGAGTAACTGGGTCAGGAACCTATCCCTCCAGCATGTTTTGTTCATTGTGATGACAAGGTTTAGATCCCTGGAGCGTGTCTCTCTGAGGGATTGGGATTTCTTTCAGTGTAGCATGTCCAACAGCTCTGGGTTTGACACAGTCTTGTATGTTAAGCAGAGACTGCCTCTGAGTAGACAATATGCGACAGAGTAAAGGTGAGTTTTGTAGATGGCCAGCATAGGGCATCTGCTTTAGGCTTGTGATTCGTTTAGTGAGGTATTTCTCCAGCCTTTCCAGTTGTTGCAGATGTCTTGAGAGGTACATACCAAATGGGGCATTGTATTCTATAATGGGTCTAATGAGGGACGAGTACAGTGGGACAATGACCTCCTTTTTTCCGGATGAAAAGCCCTTAGTGATGAGGTGTGCCACATAAAAGGATTTCCTGACTGTTGTGGCAATGTGGGTATCGAAAGTTAGACCACTGTCCACCTGTGTCCCTAAGTCTCTTATCACACTTTCAGTGTTTAGTGTACTGCCACCTATGTGGTAATTCACAGGTACATGTTTTTTTCCCTAAGGGGATAACTATACATTTCTTGGCACTGAGCTTGAGCCCATGGCTCTGGCACCAAGCATCTGTTTCTGTAAGGTCCTTTTGTGGAATATCCACATAATTTGGGGAGTCAATAATGGCTCCCAGTTTGCAGGTATCTGCGAACTTTGAAAAAACAGAGTCCCTTGGTGTTGGCCTGTACTTCAGAGAAGTAGATGGCAAACAGGAGCAGTCCCAGGACTGAACCCTGAGGTATGCCACTTGTCTGGAGCTGGATTTGGAGTCGGCTACTTTTACACTGCGGGTTCTGTCAGTAAGCTAGCTGGCAACCCATTGAATGACATAGGGATTAATGCCCACCTTAGTAAGTTTATCTATGATTCCAGAGTGGGGGATGGTGTCAAAGGCTTTGGCGAGGTCCAGATAGGCTGTGTGGACCACCTTACCCTTGTCCACAGCTCTGGAGACTGATTCAAAGAAGTCAATCAGGTTCAGAAGATAAGATTGTCCCTTCACGAACCCAAACTGCATGGGGTCCAGTGTTTGAAGGTTGCCAATGTCTTTGTTTATATGGTCTTGCAGATCAGGCTTGTCAGACTGATGGGGTGGTAGTTCCCAAGATCCAAGGTGGATCCCCCCTTATGGAGTGGGATAACTGTAGCTGTGCGCTACTCAGTGGGCATGAAGCCTGAGGTGAGGCTATGATTAAACATGACACTTATGTGAGGTGCCAGATCATTTTGTAGTTCATGTAGTACACAGCCTGGGATGTCGTCTGGTCCCATTGATGCTGTATTCTTAGCTTTGGAGTGTGCATTTTTTTACCTGTGTGACGATTATTACTGGATTTGGCAATCTTTTGGTATTGAGTTGGGCCCTTTAGGGGGTGAGAGGGGGGTGACGTTTGCACTGAATCGATCTGCCAGGATATTGGCAATATCCTTGGGATCAGTATATTTAATGTCATTCTGTTGTAGCTCAGAGCATATCTGAGTATTGCCATTTAGATTCTTGACATAGCTATAGAACGCCTTGTGGTTGTCTTTGGAATCTTTGGCAATTTTATTTTCGTAACTAGCTTTGGAGGATTTTATGAGGGGTCTCAGCTTCTTACTGCATCCTGGGATTTTCCTCTTTTTTTGCAACAGTTTCTTCCTTTTTGTTGTAAAGTTTGTTTATGACAAGGGACCACCAGATTGGCTTCATTTTTTTGGAGGACAGCGTCTTGGTTCTAATGGGGATGGAACGATTCATGCACGAGTGGATGTGCTCATACAGTGCCTTAGTGTAGGATTCAGCAGTCGGACTTTCAGTTCCCATCTGCATGGGTGTCATGAAGTTTGTCACTTCTGACTTGAGTAGCATGAAGTTTGTTTTGGAGAAGTTTTTTACAGAAGTTTCCGTACTGGGGGGTGGGGGTGGGGGTGGGATGTGGATGTCAAGGGTGATTAGTTTATGGTCAGACCTGACCAACGGGGGGGGGGGGGGTGACCATAGGTGTGGAGCATCGATTTCCCATGTTGGTAATGACCAGGTCTATGATATTGGAGCCCCTGGTGGGACTAAGGAATAGTTGATTCAAGGAGTTGGAATTTATGAATTCCAAGAATCGTTGGGCAAAGGTGTTGGTACACAAGTAGTTTTGCCAGTCAATGGTATGGTAGTTGAAAACACCCAGTATTAGGGTGTTTGGTTGTATCGTAATATTTTCCAGTATGTTTAGAAAGGTGTAGTGAGAATCTTGGGGCATGGTGGGGGATCTGTAGCAAGCTACAATTTGGATTGCAGTCTTACCTAGTGTTAGTTGCACCTGGAGAATTTCAGATGCATTGTGTTGGGCAACTAGCCTGGTGTTGTGAATATCCTTGGTGAATAAAGACACTCCTTCACCTTTAGTGTTTCGGTCCTGGTTTGGTGGCTGAAAAGTGTGGCAAGAGTTGTAGCCTGGTATTGCAGGGGTGCTTTCTGGAGCCTTGAACCAGGTCTCAGTTACTGCACAGATATCGATGTTCTCCATTTTTAGGAGTGCCTCGAGAGAGTGTATTTTGAGGTTTAGACTTCTAGCATTGAGTAGTATTACCTTTAGAGTTTGCATGCCTGTACTTGTTACAGTGGTGGTTTTGCCCTTTGAACTTTGCCTAAAAAAGGCACTATAGAGGTGGCAAGAGCCTTAGCCAGTAACCTGAATCTCAGGGCTGACAGGTGCAGTCCATCTCTGGCAAAGCATCGTGGTCTGTCGATCATGTCGTCTCAGGCAGACAGATACTGGAACCCCTTTGAATGACACCAGAAGCTTAGCTAATTGTTGAAGTCAATCATTTTGTCCTTATAGTGTGGTATTCTGGGTGAAGGAAGGATGCTACTCAGAGCTAGGGTCATACCTGCCTGGGCCACATGATCAGAGAGCTCTTCCATGTCTCTTTTCATGTAGTCTAGGGAGGTACGTCTCAAGTCATTCACTCCAACATGGACAATGACAGAGTCATATTTGTACTTGCTGTGAAGTGACTTGAGTGCATGCTTTATGTGGCGGATCCTGGCACCCGACAGGCAGCTGACTGTAAATTTCACCTTGTTCAGCCTGGTGAGTGGTACATCAGTGTGCCCGATTATAGAGTCACCTATGACTGAAGTGTTGGGTACATTGTCTTGCCTTAGGGGCTGTTGTTGGGTGGCACACTGGTGGTGTGAGCTATGTGATACTTCGGTTGTGATTGGTGTTTATTTGCGTTTCAGCTTCAGAGGTCATTGTTGCTTGGGGAGGTCAATGTTAAGGGCTTCCACATATGTGGGTTTAGTGCTGCTATGTGTGGGTGATGGTGGTGTGGGTTTAGAAGGGCTATGTTTTGCTTGAGGTGTAGTGTGGGTGTTAACCTTCTCCTCTTGACTGTCTAGCACAATCTTGGGTGGAGAGAGCTTTGCTTCCAGTTTGGCTATGTAAGTGCATCTCTCACAGGTTGTAGTGTTGGGTGGTAGGAGGAGAGGGTTGTCTGTGTACATGAGGGAATTTCTGCATTGCCCCAGTATGCCCAGATTCACCAGGTGGACAGGAGAAATTACCGGAAGCTGACCCCTGAACATGCCTGGTTTGGTGTTTTGTTTTGTGAAGTACATGAGCCGTTTTACCTTACCTTAACAAGGTCCTTTGCAATTATAGGCTGTTTAGTGCCTACGATTAATTTCTCCTTATTAAAAAGGAGAGTTGATTTCTTGTATCAGTTTAAGACTTCCTAGTGCTTTCCAGCAGGTTTTAAAGCAAGTGTTAGTCACAGGGATGTTTAAAGGTAAGATGAAAAAAAAAAAAAGGTTTATCCTAAACCCTGCAGTGTGCACTAAACGAGTCAGATGTGAAAGTAGGAAACTTAAGTTTTACCGGTCTAAAAAGTTAAGTTTTAGTGGAGTCTCACTATTTTTTAAACAGCAAGATAGATTGAAAGGGGGTGGTCACTTTTGTATTCTGGTACTATGGAATACAGTAGGATGGCCAATAAATTTAAATAGTTGAAGGGGAGTGATTTCACAAAATGATAATCTTGTGCTTACTCGCACAAACCAGTAAAAACAGAAAGGAAATGAGACATGGTCAAATTAATATAAGGGGAAGGCAACTAGAAAGACAGTGGTGTTTAAGAGCACTACAGTAACTGGGTGGGAGGGTGATGACTGACTCAAGAGACAGAGCTGTGGTCTCTTCAAGTTTTAATATGCAGTTAAAAGCAGAATACAAGTAAAACACAAGGTAAATAAAACATCAACCTGAAACCAAACAATACCATAACCTAATAATCAAATTCCTAAAGCTTCTAGTTAGGTTACAGCACAATGAGACATGCTCCCTAACCCTGGCCCAACTACTACTAATGACTCTAGCTCTATTACTACTATTCCCTCTAACTTACAAACCCTAAATAGACCTTCCAACTCGCTCTTGATCAGCCACCTGAACATTAGAAGCATAAATAATAATGTTCACCACCTTCATGCACTCTTAGATGTTCATTTTCCAGATGTATTATGTCTTACCGAAACCTGACTAAAACCATCAACTACAGACAATGAGGTAATACCTCCAGGTTATGATATACTAAGACTTGACCGCAAAGCTAGGAAGGGGGGGGGGGTAGCTATTTTATATAAAACTGAGCTGCAGTTGACCACTGAATCCTCTCAACCACCCCAAGTCGATAATGCTGAAATTCTTGTTACTACGCTACAAATCAATGAATGCAAATGCATACACACCATCTGTGTCTATATTCGCCCAGGCAATAACAAACATCCTAGAGGACATCCTATATTGGTTGTCAGCTAACTATCCCCCAAGAAACCATTGTTCTTGGCGACTCCAACATCTGTGGAACAGTTGTTCCAGTCGAACACCCTCCTATCCATGTAAATCTATATGGGTTTACTCATATCATTACCTCCCCCACTAGGATCAGTAAACACAACAACATAGAAAGTACCTTAGACTGGCTTCTCATTAATAGTCATCCCCATATATACAAGGCAGGGACCCTCCCTGATGATACAAGTGATCACGTTCTTGCATTTATAATTAGGCATAAGACTGACATTCCTAACCAACCCACCTATAAAACAATAAGGAACAATAAAAACTTCAACCCCACTAACTTCCAGAATGAACTCAGATTATGTGATTGGTCAGTCCTAAAACACCTGCCACTGGAGGAAGCAGTAACATACTTTAATACCAAATTTTTAGCCATCCTTGGCTGCCATGTGCCAGCATGTTCTATTAGAGCGAATACAAAAGCTGCCCCATGGATTTCAAAAGAAACTAGACAAAGAAATCTTACTTAGAAACAAAGTATGGGTCAAGTGGCATGCCACAAAAGACCCTTTAGATCAACTTAAATATAGACAACTGAGGAATGACACAAAAAGATCCATTTTGTTAGACAAAAAAAACTTTTACTACCAACTACAGCAGATACATCAAAACAAGCCTCAAAAGTTCTGGGCAGGTATCAAACTCCTACACCCAGGTAAATCCACCACTCCTACCCTATCAGCTAACAACCACAAATGTCCAAAAGAAGTTGCCAATACCTTTAATAGTTTTTTTTTACTGAGACCATCCAATCCCTAGCCAACCAGTTATGTCTCGATGGCTCAAATCCAACTACTACTACACCCAGCTCCCAACCCTCCTTTCACCTTCAACCAGTCCCCACATCTTGTTAGTACCCTTACTAAGAAACTTAAACCAACCCCCCTCTCTCTTGATCTCTTACCTGCAGAATATCCACAAAAAGCTGCGGATGCCATAGCATACCCCATCTCCATCCTGCTTAATAGAACTATATCGGAAGCTTCCATTCCCTCTATCTGGAAAATATCCATATTATCCCTCTCTATAAAGGCAGCAACTCCAGTGAACTATCAAATTATAGATCCATAGCTATTTTATCACCCCTGGCTAAAATTATGGAGAAATGTATCCATAAAGAACTGCTGAGCTATCTTATCCAAAACAATCTACTTACCAACTGTCAGCATGGCTTTAGACCATTTCACAGCACCACCTCTGTCCTCCTATTCCTTTCTGACATCATAAACAAAAATCGCAACAACATTCTTTCCTCTGCCTTCTTTATTGATCTCTCTAAAGCCTTTTACATGGTAAACCATCAACTACTCAAACACACTTAAAACCTTTTCCCTAGATAATCTGGCTATCCAATGGTTCCAATCTTACCTAAATGATAGGCAACAGGCTGTCCTATGGTAGTACAAGTTATCAACCCTTCTTCCCATTATGCTTGGCGTTCACTAGGGCTCCATATTAGGACCTCTCCTATTTTCGATCTTTATTAGTGACCTATATACAGTCATTTCACACGCAACCTGTATCCAATATGCTGACAATTCCACTTTAATTTGCTTGGCCACCTCCCCCTTTGATCTACAGACTCTAACCCAAAATGTTTTTTAATATAGTTGAAAACTGGCTCCTTAACCATCGACTCATATTAAATCCTAAGAAAACAAAGCTGCTACTATTCTCTCCAACCCATAGGTCCTCCTCATTTACTTTTACTGTTAAGTCAAACAACAGCACCATCATATCACCTGATCCCTCTAATAAACTATTAGGGGTAATAACTGATAATAACCTTAAGTTCGATATGCATATTAACCAAACTATAAAAGCAGTCAATAAAAAACTTGGCTCACTATACAGAATTAAACCCCCTTCCTAACCCCACTAGCCGGGACTGTTATTGCCTGCATACATTTACTCTCTACCCTCCTTTATCCCTCCCCCATATTCACAAACTTGAGTAAAAATGCCCTTAATAAACTAACAAGCTTCTATAATAACATTGCTAAATTTGCCACTGGAGCTGCATACAGAATTCACCACAGTCATAACTTAAGTCATTTTGGGTGGTTTGAATGAATTGCCTAACCAACTTCAGTACAACCAAGTTATAATTGCACATAAGATTCTTTACCAGCATGAAAACACACCCATACTCAATAACATTATCACCCCTACAGTAATCTCAAGACCCTACGCTCATCCAATAGGCTACTAGTGCAAACAATTAAAACCAGCAACTCAGCTGGTGACTTCTTGTTTACCAACTCAATTGGCAAAACCTGGAACTCACTGCCTACCGATCTTATTTCAGTTTCCTCAATAACCCAGTTCAAAAATAACCTTAAACAGTACTTGAAAACATGTTGGCTATGTCCCTGTTCTTACCCTGGCTAACTCTTATCCTATATCCCTAGATATAAGTATACTTTTTGCTTCACTTAGAATGAGTGTTGCTGTTAGTCCAAAAATTGTGTATGTTTTAACGTGTCAGACTATATGTCTCTCTAAATGTTCACTGTAGTGAAATATTGAGATGAATTTGCTATCTGTACCTATCATGTATATATGTAATAACATTCTATTTGTATGGTTTGGAGCTTTTCTCCCAGGGCCTCTGCTGAAAAATGGACATATATCCAGTCAGACTAGCCCGGTCAACAAATGTAAAATAAATAAATACAATTTCATCCTTTAAATACACAACTAATCAACATAAAGAGAAATGAAACAGTTCATAGTAATGCTTTTTATACCACAGTTGTATAACTTTAAATTATCCTAACAATTCTCCCTTCTGGAAATGGCCAGGGGCAATTACCACAAGTTTCCTCAGAGAACGGATTTACTCTCACAAGATCAGGGGTGTTTGATATAGCCTGACTCCAAACTACTACTGGATAAGGTTTTAATACCTTTTAGATGACTGGTTTCTAAGGATATTCAGTGGGTATTAATGGAGACAAGAAAGCCTGCTACCAGAAAATCATATATCATATGGAAAGGATTTCTGAGTTGGGGCCAACAAAAGAACCAGCACTATTCAGGGCCAGAACTTCTCTGGTTTTACAGTATTTATGTGAGTTACTGTCCTATGGCCTCTCTTACTCCTTTATCAAGATTGATTTGTTGGCCATTTCAGGATATCTGCCCTTGGATCCTTCTCTTTCAATGCAGTCTCATATCAAAATGTTTTTAAAAGGGGTTCTGCATAAGAAACCTCACAAAAAAACATTGGCTTTTGCTTGGGACTTTAAATTTGTGTTAAAAATTAACACTTGCTCCATATGAACCAACTCAATTGGCTGACTTGGGGTTATTGACAATGAAAACAGTTTCACTGGCTGCTGTGACCTCTGCAAGAAGGTATCCAAGTTACAAGCTCTTATACTGGGTCAACCTTATCTCATTTTCCACAAAGACAGGGCTTCTCTTTTTTTTTATGTTTTAAGTGGTATCAGAGTTTACATTATGCTAATCTATCCATTTTCCTTGTCTTCCTTCAAGAACCTTAAAAAATAAGGGGCAAAGGTTTCTTCATACCTTGGATGCCCACAGAAAACTCAGGTACTATATCTTGACAGAACAAAATCTTTCAAAACCTCTGACTGGTTGTTCATTTCTTGTGAAGGTAAGCAGAAAGGATCATGACCCGTCTCAAAGCAGACCATTTCAAATGGTTGTCTCAGGATATAAGCTTTATTCCCACCACACCAAAAACTATTCCAGGCAGGGTCAAGGCTCATTCTACCATGGGCCCTGATGTCATCTATGGCTTTCTGGAAAGGAATGGATTCAAGAAGCAGCAACTTCATCCTCCGTGCATACCTTTTAAAAGCACTATAAGTCAGGCTGATTTTCCAAGTCTAGGACAGGTTTTGCTAGCACCATTCTCCAGGGGCTCCTGAATCCTTCTCTTTCCTCTTCCTAATTTTTCTAAGCTGTGATAATTTACCCATATAGATGTTTGAATGGTCACTGCTGCAGTAGCCACTCCTTTCCCTCCAGCCCCTTACTTTTGGTTGAATTTTTGTCAAGGCGTGGACCTATACTTTTTCTAGCATTGTCCCTCTCAGGGCTTAGCCCACTTTCGTACTGGAATGAAAGCTATGAAGGGCATGGCACCCAAACCAGAGTTTTAAATCAGCTTTTGGCTTGTGGAAAATGCCCTGAAACTTTGGAAGGCGGCCAGCTGTTAAATCCTGTGCAGGATATAACCTATATTATGCTATTGCAGCAGTAATCATTTGAATATATGGTAAGCTTACTTACACAACTGTACTTTCCTAAACCTAGACATTAACAAAAAGTGAATAATATATTTTAAGAGAAAGTTAATAAAGCTGGCCTTAAACCAGGCTTACCTCAAGGGAGAAAGAAGGTAAATAGAAGAATCACTGCAGCGATGAATTTTTACGTGTGCTCCAACTAACTCATCTGAGCTTTTAGCAACAATTTGTTTACAGACCTGGGTCATTATTACCAGTTTATGGGTTTCTGGTGCCTTGTCAGTATTGCATGCAATCTTTACTCTCTTTGGAGTTCCTTCAACTAAGAAAAAAAAAAAAAAAATGACAAGACATAAATGATCTTTATGAAGTGCAAAGCAAAATAGTACACAATCACCAGGGATGTGAAAATAACTTTGATAGTGTCGAACAAACACAATGACATGTATGAAAGGTCTGTCCCATTCACCTGCCAATATCTTATGTACAGCATAACCTACTAATTAATTAAGAAGGCATGACAAATTGTGTATTACTCTACTGCACATCTATTTTCTCATGAGAACAAGTTAATTGCATGCCCCTAAAGCCAACCCTCACACAAAACAAATTTGCATTACTGCCAGGAAACATCACATTACCACTGCCCCAAACTACTAACCATCACTTGCCTAGCAACAAACTTTTAAAAGGGCAGTGAAAACGCATATTTCAAACAGTGTGTCTGTATGGAAAACATACTATTCATCGACAAGTCAACTTAACGAACTGAAGAAAAAGCTGGTACAGTTGATAAAAAGTCATCTTATCACACGTGCCATCACAGTACAGTGGGGATTAGGGAATCTCCCTTTTCCCACTGAAGTGCGATTTTGGGAGTTTAATTTTTGCACTGTTAGGGACTGCAGGCAAGTGAATAAACATACCTCATTACTACTCAGCAGCTTTATTCTAGTGATCTTACTACACCATCCTTGACTCACGCACGTGCGCGTGTGCAAAATTACTTCCTATCACTATGTTTGTGGCTTAAGCAATGAAGGAGATGATCTGAATCTCCATGCACATTGTACAGTTAAGGAATAACACCCCAAAGAGTGTTTTATCAGAGAGAATCCTTTCACACACTGAGATGCAGTGTAAGTTGCAAGGTGAGATAACATACTATGCAGAAGTACACCTTAGAAAGCCCTACTCCTGGTAATCCAGTAAAATCAGTGTACAGAATAAAACACAAACATGTGTTTTAACTTTCAGCTGTAGCCTTATTAGAAAGCATAAAGGAAAGTTATACTTACCATAATGATAGATCTGTGTTGTCTGCTGTTATTATCCTCAATGTATGGGTACTTCAGATTTGATGGGATCTGACTTCGGCCACTTTCTAAATTTGGGCCCACAGTTTGGGCTCTTCCCATTACCTACAATCCCCTCCTTGCTCTAAATTACCTCAAATCGAGTTTACCCACTTCCTATGACCAAAATCATTACACCTCCTCAAAACAAGAAATATATATACACATATATGTGTGTGTGTGTGTGTGTGTGTATACATACATATACGTGTATATATACATATATATATATATATATATATATATATATATATATAGATATACACACACACAAATATATACACATATATATATATATATATATATATATATATATACACACACACACACACATTTATGTACATGTACATATACATATATGGATCTACTTTACTTACCAGAGCAGCCACATCACCAACTTTCACTTTGCTGAGACAAAAGGACAGATAAACCAGAAGACCGACATCTGGAACACCGACTTTCCACTCAAGGTAAGTAACCACTTGGCCATCCTGTTGAACTTTGCCCCTTATCCCTGCGGTAGTGCGATCTCAGAGTTGGTATATTTAGTTAGCAGAATGTTGGGGCAAAGCCCCCCACATGGGTGTATTTAATTTTGTTCGGTTTATTTATTATTTTGGGGATGGCCAAGCAGTTACTTACCGCGAGTGGAAAATCGGTGTTCCAGATATCGGTCCTTTCGTCTCAGCGAAGTGAAAGTCTGTAATGTAGTCATTCAGGTAAGTAAAGTAGACTCATATATATATATATATATATATATATATATATATATATATATATATATATATATATATATATATATACTGTATGTGTGTACATATATATATATATATATATATATACTGTATGTATTATATATAATGTATACATATATATATATATATATATATATATATATATATATATATATATATTATATATAGGTCTTCTTTTCTTTATCAAAATTACATTATTTCGAAAAAGAAAAGTACGACGCCCAACGTGCATTTTCGTGAAAGCCGATTCATCGGCTTGGCTAAATAAACAAAATAAACATTCAAAACACAGCTTTGCTGGGGAGCAAGCCCCTCTGCACCCCCACATCCCCACTACTTAAATAAACCAACTCCTAGATCCCACTACAGTGGGGAAAAGGATATATTTTCCTTATCCCCACTGTACCATGCTTCGGTGAATCGGCTTTCGTGGAATCGGGGTTGTACTTTTTTTTTTTCAAAATAATGTAATTTTGATAAAGAAAAGTAGACCCATATATCTATATATCTATATCTATATCTATATCTATATATATATATATATATATATATATATATATATATATATAGGCACACACACAACATATGTGTGTAGGAGATCCTGGGACACAGTGCATGCAAAGACATGACCAGGTTGTCAACAAATCAGTGCAGTCACTCCAGGACCAAAAGAACATGACAACTGGAAAGGGATGGTAAGTACATAATTTTCATATCTGATGTTGTCTCTTCTGTCCATCCTCAATTTATGGGACAGAGACCTCAGCTACCCAAATCTCACGAGGACTCACTGAAGGATATTCAGGAGGATGGCTCTGTGATGATCTATGCCAGCAAAAGCTAGATAGAGTTTTGTAAAGAATTATATGTCATTTGTGTATCAAACAGATTTGTCCAGATGCTTGCGTTTAAAAATGTATTAATAAAGCTGTGTTTATCAACAATGTGCCCTGCTGGAAAGAACAGAAACGTACATGTATTGTAACTGAATTAAATGCATATGTTTTAACAGAAGATACTGGAAGAGAAGAGGTTAATCACAACCCAGCTGCAGCAAACTTTGAAAAACAAATTGCTGAAATTAAATTAGGCCTTAAAGATTGTATCTTACAGTTCTGATTACATCCACAGATGAAATGTCTGTCAGATGTCTGCCTTGCTAGCTCTGTAAGGGGAGTAGAAGAGTTAAAATGGTTTTATGAATTCCAGGAGCAGCGGTATATCTGAGCAAAGCTGTGTGCATGGTAACACAGGTGCTAAATCTTTTCAGCTTTTAGCAATGGGGGTTGCATGGGAACCAGTAGTAAGATGACCAGATGTGATGTCATTGCCCAATCAACTCTGAAATATTTAGATATTACAGTCAGACTGAGCACTTTGTTTTTGAAACCTGACCAAGATGGAAGACCATTGACTGGATTCCAAGATGGCTGCACATTGAGTAACAGCTGAATTCTGGTTCTCCCAGTCTGAAAACAGAAACTTACCAAAGACCACCAGTGGACCTAGATTTCTAGGTGAATTTCAGTAACTGGCTATTAAGTGCACTGCCTGGATGCCATGAAAAAAGAAATATAAAGGATCTGGAGGAAAATCAGCTGCAAAAGGTGAGAAAGAAGCACAGACAGGGGAGTACTGCAGTGATTCAGCAAGAAGCACTACAAGTTCCTGACATGACTTCCAGTAACCTAGAAGAGAGTATAAAGCAGCTCCACACAGACCTGGTTAAAATAAATGAAACATTGAAGGAGTATGTGAACACACAGAATAAGAAGGTAGAAAAAAATGGAAGACGCTTTAAACAGATATTCAGATAAGATGACAGAACTACACAATTCAGAGGCTGAAATGAACAAGCTGGCCAAATATGGGACTGCACAAGAAGAGATGTTTCAAAAAAATAATAGAATTAGATGACACAATGTAGGGAAAAACCTGAGATTTTATGCTGTGCCAGAGAAATTGGAAGGAACAGACTGTATTAATTTTATGAAAGCACAAACAGGCAACTAGACTGGTAATCCAGAGCAGTTCTTAGTTGAAAGGGCACATCATATGTATGCTCCAAATCTGGTTACTAAAAAAACAACCTAGACCTTTAATAGAAAAATGCAGTCTTATCGACAGAAGGAGCTGATTTTTACAAAACTGTGGCAGAAAGATAAAGAGCTAAAAGTGGGAGATAGAGTGTTTGCGGAGAATGACTACTCAGTGTACACCAGGCAGAAGAGGAGTAAATATATTCCATTATTTAGGGACTGTTGAAAATCAGGGTGAGATTCAAACTGCTGTACCCGGCCATCTTGAAAGTGTTTTTCCCTGGAGGGGCAAAATCATTTTTGATGAAGTACATGCTAAAGAGGAAATACAAAATGTTGCCCAACAAACAGTGAGCTTATGAATCAGACAGAGGTCATGCTTTGTGTTCTTCAGGTGCTAAGGTCTACAGAAAGACTGAGCCCATGAAATCTTTTCCTGGTTTCAATTGCCTGACAGAAGGAAGAAAACACAAGAATCGACTAGAAGAATCTGGAATATGCTGATAATGAAACAGACAGGATTTCGGAGATGGAGATGAACATGATTAAAGCTAGTAACTTGGAAATTGACAAATCTGGGATGATAGAACAATAATTATATTAGTGAAACATGACAGAACAGGAAAATCTGAAAATGCTGAACTTCCTTGGACTTTGTTAAACTTGTGGGGAACTTTAAAGCTTATACCTGCTTCATGTTATTAATGTTTGGAGAATAAAATCAGTAACCTGTAAACAAACAAATGTAGGATTAGAAATCAATAGTTATATTTGTGAAACATACGGATTTTTGTGGACATTGCTAAATGTGTAGGGGACTCTAAAGCATATGCCCTACATTATGTCATTAAGCTTTGGAGAACTACTCTGGATTGGGAAGGAGAAGGGAGAAAGTTAACTAAGTAAAACATTTTTTTCTCTCTTAATGGTAATGTTTAAATGTTGCATGATTTTCAGCAGTACAGCTTTTTCAGTTCTTTTTCAATGCAATAGGGAATGAGGATATTAATATATACAGGTGCTTTTGTTTTTTTTCTTTTTCTCCCTTCTTATGTATTCTATTTTAAGAAACGTAGGTACTGCAACGTAAGAAAAAAAAAGGAGAGCGAGCATGGCAAAAGAAAATTAGTGTGCTTTTTCTCATGCTTGCATTGGCAAATGATTGGGTTAACCCTGGGATTTATCCAGCAACAAGTATATTACAAAACATGTAAATAGAAAAGAAATTGAATATTATAAGGCTGGTAAACAAGGTACCCTTAGAAGTTTGTCTTCTGGTGACATGCACAACAGGCAATCTGAAAGAGATATGGCTTGGAGACCATGTTTACTGAAAGCATTCAACTGTGTTCTTAGCTGGGAGTGCTACAAAGAAAAGACAAAAATCAGATAGTATTTACTAAAAGCACAGGCTATATCATGTGTCTTAGCATGAATGACCTTTCTTTTTCACTGTCTCTTGCCTGTGGGTGTGGCTATCATTTTAGAATGCTTGTTCTTATTATGTACATAGTTTTGTGTATTAAGTTTTATGGGGGTATTGAGGATATGTGTATATTTTTGTTATAGGGTTTTCAATAAAACAAAAAATTCTGTGACATAGGCTTAAATGGAGATGACAAGAAACAACTGTATAAAAGATTAACCTGCCAAATGGTGCATGTACTGAATACAAAAGCTGGAACCATACATTTTACAAAAAAGCTGCTATACACAAATGGTGGGAAGAATAATCCCTCAAGAGCATGATTCTTTCTATAATGTGTTCAAACGTTAATGATCACACAGATAAATACAAAACAGAAAGAGGAGTGAATTATATTAAAAATGTAGAGTGCAAGTAGCTATGCTCCAGGAGAGACACTTGGAAAGAACCGAACATGTGAATTTGATAAAGGTTTTCAAGATGGTTATTCAGCAGAAAATCTGGGGCAAAGGGAGAGAGAAGTACTTATATTAATTGCAAGAGGAGCTCCAATAGCAATAGAAGAAAAACATAAGACAATAGAAAATTTATAGTATTAAAGGGCAAATGGAAAGGGAGAAGGATTACACGGGCATGTATTTATATTCCATTGAAAACTGCTATAATGGAGCTTAAGAAAATTCTGGGAGAAAATCAGCTTTCAACAACGAATATTACTTGTAGATGGGGACTTGAATTTGATTTGCAACAGTGAAGAATTATCTGGGGGCCCAGGAGGATAGATTTTTTTACAGAAATTTATGAAAACATTTGGCATGGAAGATGTGAATTTAGCACTAGGAGTTCAGACTGAACTTGCATACTACTCTTCAAGACACAAAAACTGGGTTAGGGTAGACAGAATACACATTTCACAGAAACATGTGCATTTATTTTAGGTCTTAATATTTTATATCATGCGCCAATAATAATTAAAATAAAATCACAGGGTAATTAAATAAAAATCAGACATTGGCGCTTTCCCACCTACCTGTTAAAAAGAGAGGCATTTAAGTGGAATTTAAAAACAGAGTGGAATAAAAGAAAGGGCAATATGGTTAAGCAGTAACAATTACTTAAGTGTTAAAGTACTGCAAAATAGGGGTAATCTCACAGAATAAGAAGAGAAGCAACTGCAGAATGGTAAACAGAACACAAGTGTTACCTTGATGCATGAGTTTAAAAAGATTGCTGTTAAGCTACCTTTTTTTTTAATAACACTACAGCACAAAAACTTTCACCACAATTCAGGCAACAGAAAATAGAAAGGGGTGTCACCAAGCTTAGGGAGTCTAGAAAAAGGAAGATAACAAGAGATCCTATACAAGTATTGGAAATACTTTGAAAATTCTATTAATTAACAGAGAAGGCTCCCTTAAAGGCCTTGATAGCTGACTCAGAGACAGGTCTGATGCTAACCCTGCAGGATCCAGGGATCCTGACAAAGGCAAGCTTGGAGAACCTATATGACTTCAAAGCAGACAAAGGGTAGGCCAAGCTGCCAAAGACCAGAGCAGAGAGAGGAAGGAAAAGATCCAAAATTTTCAGAGTTGACCCTAAAATGCCATCCTTACCCTCAGCTCCTAGACCCATCGTGATCCGAAGTGCATGGTGTCAACTGGATCAGAGAAGTGGTCAGTGTTGATGAAATTCAATCCTTCAGATCAGACATAAGCAATCCCCAGGGTTTGTTTGGATCCAGGTGTTCCAAGCCCAAAGGTCAGATAGGGGAAGGAGCACCAAGCACAGGGGAAGGAGGAGCAAGTCCAGAACCTCCAACAGGAGTCAGTGACAGGAGATCCCACAAATGGATCTGGGTCCTCAGAAATTTCATCCGAATTCTGCCAAAGTCCACTTTGGAAAGGCTCTTGGAGTAGCACACTGATCTTGGGATGATGCCATAGAAGAAGGTCTTGACTCCCTATGGAAAGGTGATCCGAGCCTGGGGCTAAACAGTTCTGGAAACAGCTTGGGCCCTGGGAACAGAGGACTGGGAGATTTAATCCTGACAGGCTTATTTATTGCAGGCAGATAAGGGTTATATGGGTTAAATGACAGTGTTTCTTTATAACCCTATCTAAAAACTAGAAGGTTACTGGATTGATTTATTTGAATTTTAATTTAAGAGTTTTTATAGGATAATTGGATAATTATTTATACTGGATGTGTACTTAATGCGTTGTTTGCATATGTTATGGTCTGATGAAGTATTGTATGTAAGTGCTTGCCAGTTATTAAAAGTGTTTTATTACAGCTTTGGTGGTTGTTTTTCTTTGTTTTTGTTATTAAGGCTTTTGTGTAGAGTCAAGTATAAAAAGGCCAGATTCGATGGCTTAGGGATTTTTGGTACTGGATCTGATTGGTCCTGAGAACGTTTCCGAGAAGAATTCTCCTTGTGGTTCTATTTATGATGGTCCTAATCGTTTTCCTTGCTCTTCTCCCCACTGCCCTTATCAGAAACATTCTTTGCTGAAGCGAAAGCAGTCTAGGATGACTGTGAAGGGGGAACTTCTCACACTGTGGTTGGGAGAAGTCCCTTAAATACCAGTTTATTGCTCCTCCCAGTGACGGCCCTGGCTCTGAAAGCAGCACACAGAGCCAGTCTTCATCCAAATGTGAGGTCCTAAACAATACACACACTTTGTATGGACATCTTGGTTGGGGATTTTATGCTCACAAAGATGCATTTTTAAACCTGAAATGCTTCTCCACCATGTTGTCACTAACAATTCAACAAAGGAGAGAAAGGAGGGAAACTACCCAAAGCAATTGCCAAAAATATAGAAATATTTTAGTAAGGGAGGTTAGAAGAATAACAAAGAAGTAAAACTGTCCCAAGAGGGAAGAAAAACAAAAAAGTCACTTATCCAACACCTAAAGCACAGAGCCAAGAGATCTGCATTCACAGTAACTGAGCAGAAAACAAGATCTGAAGTAATTAAGCACAAGGGGATTATGGGTAAAGGGAGGAACAAAAATCTTGGATCCAAAGTCTGACAGTGGCCAAAATCAGATCCAAAGTACCCATACATTTGAGGATGGACAGAAGCAGACAACATGGATCTATCATTAAAACTTTTGTGTACGCTTCCTAATATGGTTACAGTATAAAGTTAAAACAAATGTTTGTTCATTTTATTCTGTATACTGGGTTGGATGGGCGGAAGAGAAAATAAGAAGTTATGTACCTACCATAACGTTCCATGTTAGCTGTCTTCATCTCGCCTTCTTTCTTGCTGTTTGGGATCGGAGCCGATCAGCTCCGACTCAGCCATCTTCAATAGCTCGAGAGCGGTTTACTGGCTCGAGGCTACCCCTTATCCCATAATGCCTAGCAATAGCTACCCAGATCTTGTTTGAAATAGCTAAACCAGACACAAGAGAAAAAAACAGATATCAAAAACTGGTTGTTCCCAGCATTTTAACATCTAGAATATCTTAGGAAGACCTGTCCAGAAGAATAATAAAAGAATACTCAGCCAGTGAAAAAAGGAACTCCTCTCAATCCACTAGGACGGGGGATGGTGGGAGGGACGCAAGAAAGAAGGTGAGTTGAAGACAACTAAAGTACAGTTTTGTACCTACCATAAATGTAGATGTCCGATAGGTATGCATCTGCAGTCCTAACATATGGGTTGTCCTGCCTCAGGCAGCCCTTCGGTCGGCCGGATTCCAAAGTCTGGGTCTGGCCTCGGCTGATGTCGCACTTCACCCGACGTCATAGCTGCTGTTTATTGGGTATAAAGGCATCAGCCGACGCCATTTTCCTCAGTGTTTCTTGCCCCAGATGCCAGGTGCCCTCTAGGAAGGCTAAATTTGTATAAATGCAAATAATTCCAAACAGTAGAGAGCAAACAATATAAAAAAAAAAAAAATATATATATATATATATATATATATATATATATATATATATATATATACACATATACATATATACAAACAAATACACCATAATAGATTCCCCCAGCTAGCTAAAAGAGGGGTAAATACCCTAGGAATACCACAGAGGGGAAGGAGGGTGGGTAATCCTGACTGCAGATGCATACCTATCGGACATCTACATTTATGGTAGGTACAAAACTGTACTATGTCCTTCAAGGATGCATCTGCAGTCCTAACATATGGGTAGAATACCATAGCCAAACTGGGGGAGGAGGCACTAAGATAAACATGGTGTAGTTAAGATCCCTTGCAAAACAGCAGTTGCAAAACCTGCTCGGGATCTAGAGTATAAGGGAAGATTATAATGCTTGGCAAATGTATGCACGGAGCTCCAAGTAGCAGCTTCTAAAATGTCTTTGGTAGCCACTCCTCGTAGGAAAGCTGTAGTGGTGGCTGTAGCTCTTGTGGAATGAGGTCTGATATTATCAGGAGTTGTCTTTCCATGAAAAGAGTAGCAAAATCGAATGCAATTTCCTATCCATTTTGAGATTGTCTGTTTTGAAATTGCTTTTCCTTGCATTCCTGTTGCATATGCTACCAGAAGCTGGTCAGTTTTTCTGCTTGTCTTAGTTCTGTCCAGATAGTAGCGTAATTGTCTGTGCACATCCAAGGTATGTAGCAGTCTTTCCCCCCTGTTCTGTGGGTTGGGGAAGAATGTAGGTAAATGAATCGCTTGGTTCAATGATACTCTGGAGACCACTTTTGGCATAAAGGTAGGGTTAGTTCTCAGAGAGACTCTGTCCTGATGGAAGATAAGGAAGGGTTGTACTGCCATTAATGCCTGTAACTCAGATACCCTTCTTGCTGAAGTGATTGCTAGCAGGAAAGCAGTCTTCCAAGACAAGAACTGTAATTCTGCTGTTGCTGCTGGTTCAAAAGGGGGGAGTGTTAACTTTTCCAGCACAAAGTTGAGATCCCATGTAGGTAAAGGTGGTTTCCTTGGAGGTTTTACATTTTTGATTCCTCAAAAGAACTGTCTGAGTAGAGGATGAGAGAAGACAGGAGGATCCATGTTGTATTCTGCTGAAATTGCTGATGCATGAATCTTAATGGAGGAGTAAGACAGGCCATTGTGGAACAGTTCTGCTAAATATTCCAGGATGTGTGCTATGTTTGCCAATGAGACATTTTCTCCCTTTGCTGCACTCCAAATAAGGTATCTTTTCCACTTTTCTGAATAAGTCTTCCTTGTGGAGGGTCTGCGTGCCTCCAGGATAATGTCCTTAACCCTCTGAGATAAACCTGGGTTATTTTGTTTTATGCAATATTCCAAGCAGCTAGCTGCAGTGTTTTCAAGTTTGGATGTAGGATCTTGTAGTTGTCCTGTGTTAGAAGTAAGGGACATAGAGGTAGAGGCCATGCGTGTGTCCGAGACATGCTTCTCAGTAGCGGGTACCAATGTTGCCTCTGCCAGTCTGGAGCTATCAGGATTACCCTTGGCTGATCCTCTCTGATCTTTAGTAGAACTTTGTACATCAAGGGCAGAGGTGGAAATGCATATGCTGTCAGGTTTTTCCAGCTGAAGGAAAGGGAGTCCACCCTCCAAGCAAATGCGTGGTATGCTCTTGTGCAGAATTTCTTCAATTGGTGGTTGTGTGGGGAGGCGAACAGGTCTATCTCTGGTAGTCCCCATTTCTTTGCTATGGTTTTGAAGATATCTGGATGCAGCATCCATTCGTGAGCATCCGTGGTAGTTCTGCTTAAGGTGTCTGCTAGAGAATTTTCTTTTCCTGGTACAAATCTGGCCTGAAGTTGAATGTTGAGATTCAGGGCCACATTCCACAGGTCCATTGCCATCCGGCATAGAGGATAAGAATGTGTACCTCCCTGTTTGTTGATGTACCACATGACTGTGGTATTGTCCGTCCTTATCAGCAGATGACCCTGTTGAAGGAGTGGTCTGAATGCCTGGATCGCATGTTTCACTGCCAGCATCTCCTTTAGATTTATGTGTAGATTCAGCTGGTCTTGGGTCCATAGGCCTTGTATACACTTGTTCACCATGTGTGCCCCCCATCCTAGGTCTGAGGCGTCCGTGGTGATGGTCTGGCTGGGATGAGGTTTGTGGAAGGGCAAGCCTCTGTTCAACTGACAGGCCTGAGCCCACCACAGGAATTCTTGCTTCAGGCATGGAATTATTGGAATCTGGGCTTCTAGACTGTGCTTGTGTTGAGACCATACATTCCTTAGGTACCATTGTAGCTTTCTCATATGCAGCCTGGCATGCGGAACCAATATTATGCAGGATGCCATGTAGCCCAGGGCTTGCAGGACTTTCCTTGCAGTAAGCTGAGTTTGTGTTGTTAATGTCATGAAGTAGACTGGTAGTTGCTTTTGTTTTTCTTCTGTGAGAAAAGCCATCTGAGTTGATGTATCCATTTCTGCACCCAAGAATGTTATCCTTTGGGATGGTACTAGTCTTGACTTGCATGTTGACTGTGTATCCCAAGGCTTGCAACAGTTGTATGACATTTTCCAAATATTTTGTTAATTTTGTCTTGTTGTCCGCTTGTATTAGGCAGTCGTCCAGGTATGGGTAAATTTGAATTCCCTGAAGCCTGCAATGAGCAATTACTGATGCCAGGCATTTCGTGAATACTCTGGGTGCAGTAGATAAGCCAAAAGGCAATGCTGAGAATTGATAATGCTCTGATCCTGCAAGAAATCTGAAGTGTCTTCTGCAATCTGGTCATATAGGGACGTGCAGGTATGCCTCCTTGAGATCTAGAGTCACGAGCCAAGACTCCTTGCCCAGCATGGGAAGAAGCTGCTGGAGGGTCAGCATTTTTAATTTTGGAACAATGAGGTATGTGTTCAGTGCGGACAAGTCTAGAATAGGTCTCCATTGATTTTCTTTTCTTGGTACAAGGAAAAGCCTTGGCCTTGTTCCATAGGTGGTACCTCTATAGCTCTCATCCTTAGTAAGTTGTTGATTTGTCTTAGAGCGTCTGTTTTTTTGGCTTGGTGGTAGGTTTGGCATTCCTCTCTTTTTTGGTAGAGTGTGGAAGTGAAACCTGTAGCCCTTGTCTATTGTTTGTAAAGTCCATTTGTCACCTGTAATGTAATGCCAGTTGTCGGAAAATAAGGCTAGCTTTCCGCCCAAGGGTGCTTCCAGTTGTTCCCTGGTAGGCGGAACTAGAGCCAAGTCATTGTGTCTGCCCTGTGGAAGTGGTTGTAGTTGTATCTGTGGCAGTACTTCTCTGGTTGGTAGGTTGCCACTGACGTCCCCTGTAGGCACCTCTAGATTGACCTCTGCCTCTTGGGCGTCTATTTCTGCCTCTCTGCGCTCTGGAGTTGTCTGGAAAGGACCAATTCTTCAAAGGCCAATTTCTGCTAAACCTCGGAGGTTGGACCTGTAAGAAATCCTTGACTGTTTGGACAGATTTTGCTTTTTCTTCCACCTTCTTTAAAACCTCCTGTGCAGGGGAGCCAAACAAACTTTGTTTCTCCATGGGAGCATCTAGGAGTTTCGACTTAACATGGTCTGGTAAGGATTGTTCTTTTAACCAGGCATGCCTTCGAATCACTGTTCCAGTCATAGCTGATCTAAAGGAAGCCTCCAGTGCATCATAGCCACATTTTAAGAAATGGTTACTGACCTGCTGAGAGTTATGTACCAAATCCTGAAGGGACTTGCGGTCTAAAGGTTCAGGAGAAGACAGTTTTTTATTTAGCTGGTCTAACAAAAATTCCTGGTACTGAATCATGTGAAATTGACAGTTCAAGGCCCTGGATAAACTTTTTTACCCCATCTCTCTAATGCTCTAGATTCCCTTTCAGAGGGAAGAGGGTTTTTGGCAGAGGCAGCTGCCACACCTTTAGGGTCCTGTGAAATGGTTTCAGGGTCTGCAACAGGAGCCTTATACAAATGGTAGTGCGTGTCCGGGACCCTGTAATATCTGTCTGGCTTGTCAGGGGCCGGAGGAAGAGAATCAGGGGCAGTACAGGCATCATTATATGCATCATCAACAACTGTTAGTACTGGCGGAATGGCTAAAGGCCTATGCTGTGGTAAGTGTAAAAAGGTCCTTAGCCTTTTCCTTGAATCTGAAAAATCCTGGCCCTGCCATTGGAAGTGTTCCCTCATAGCATGCAAGGTTTCCCCAAAGGAAAATTCTTCAGGAGGAGAAGCAGAAGGAATGGAGTCTTCTGCATCAGAATCCTCATAAGGAGAATATGGGCCTTCGTGAGGGTCTGAAATGTCTGAGTCATCCGAGGAATAATCTGTAGAGACAGGTTCGGGGTTCAGTCCTAGGCCTCTTGTCTGGAGGGGCTGAAAGGCCCTGTCTGGGTGAGGTTGGGATCCCTGATCAAAGAAATGAGATCCTCAGCCAGGCTGAGTATTTGGGAACTAGAGGTAGGCCTATGTGAAGGAGTTTTAGCAGGTAAGGCCTTAGAAGATTTAGCTGCTTTAGCCCGGCAAAAGCCTTGATAGACATAGAAGCAGGGGTCTAGCAGCCCCACGTGCAGGTAGATATGTCTAAAGGAATAGTGTCTGACAAATCCTGGGTGCCTGCTTCTGTAGCAGTAAATTCAGTAGCAGATTCAGCCATGCTCTGTGAGGCCTCGGCTATCGGGGCATGCTTTCGGCGAAGGAAGAACCGGGGCTCGGTTTCATCGAAACCGAGACACTCTGATTGGCCTAACCGTGGTTTCAGCTGAAACCGCTGGGCATGAATGTCGGTCCTTTTCCTTGCGCTTTTAGCTAACTGAGTAGTCGGAGTCTCCGACGGCATTTTGTATGCAAAAGCGGGACCAAAAAACTCCTCTGCAAACTCCGACCGACGTCCAAGTGTCCATCGGTTGAAGGAAGCACAGGCTAGACAAGCTGATACGTCGTGGTCTGGGCCTAAGCAAGGAAGGCAGTAAGAGTGGAAATCCTTATGAGGTATTTGTTTCCCACAAGTTAAACAATTATTTACTTTGTCTGACATCGGCTGAGGCAAGAAAGAGTCCCCAACGGGGTACTTAGCTTTTTAGAAGTCTTCGGTAGTAGAAATCTCTGGATCTGACCGACCGGCACTTGCGAACAGCTTCTGCTTCGGGCACCGCGCGGCAAGAAAGACCGAGGAAAATGGCGTTGGCTGATGCCTTTATACCCAATAAACAGCAGCTATGACGTCGGGTGAAGTGCGACATCAGCCGAGGCCAGACCCAGACTTTGGAATCTGGCCGACCGAAGGGCTGCCTGAGGCAGGACAACCCATATGTTAGGACTGCAGATGCATCCTTGAAGGACATCATAGAATGTTATGGTAGGTACATAACTTCTTAATGTTAAGTTGTCTATCGCGCCTTCATTCCTGCTGTTTGGGACAGCGTCCCTAGCACCTAACACTCTGGGTGGCTCAGTGGAACAGACTCTTCAGAACAGTGGAACCAAAGTCAGCTCTGCTCCAGGAGAAGATATCCATCTTGTAATGAGATATAAAGGTATGAGAGTTTGCCCATGTGGCAGCTGCACAGATGGAATCCATGGGCAACCTAGACTGAAAGGCTACGGAGGTGGCCAACGCTCTAGTAGAATGACCTTTCGGTTTAGCTGGTAACTCTTTGTTCCTTAACTGATAAATAAAAGTAATAGTGTGGGACAACCATCTGGATAAGGTCACCTTGGAAACTGGGAGACCTTGTTTGTTTAAGGCATAAGAAAGGAAAAATTGGTCTGACTTTCTTATTTCTTTAGTTCTGTGCAGGTAAAAATGCAATTATCTAGTAATGTCCAATTGGTGAAGTTTGTACTCTGCCTTGTTGCTATGATTTGGGAAGAACACAGGGAGATCTATAGATTGGTTTCAATTATTTTCTGAGTAGACTTTAGGAAGAAATGAAGGATTAGTCCTCAGAGCAACTCTGTCCTTGTGAAACACCAAGTAGGGAGGACGAACAGATAGTGCCTGGAGTTCTGAGACATGCCTAGCTGAAGTGATAGCTACCAGAAAGAGTGTCTTCCAAGATAGAAACTTGATGGAGCAGGAAGCTGCTGGTTCAAAAGGGGGCAGAATTAAAGAAGTTAAGACTAAATTAAGGTCCCAAGGAGGAGTGGGATCTCTCACTGGAGGCCTAAGAAGAGATAAGCTTTAGAGAGCTTATGAGACATAATGTTAGCATTTGACAAACCAATATGAAAATTAGAAATGGCCGCTAATTGTACCCTAATCGTAGCGGAAGCGGCCCCAGAGTGAAACAATTATGCCAGGAATTCCAGAATTTTGTGGACTGGGGCTGAGAAGGGATCCACATTCCTAGACTCTGCCCAACAAGAAAAACGTTTCCATTTGCTAGCATAAGTTTTTCTCGTTGTTGACCTGTGAGAGGAGACGATAATCTCATGTACTGCTGGGGAAATTCTGGAAAGCCTGGCTAAGGTTGGAAGTGGAGCAACCAAGCTGTGAGTTGGAGAGTTTGGAGGGATTGACGCAACCCGCCTGGTTGATGAATCAGGAGATCTGGAATTGGGTCCAGAATCCAGGGTTGATCGAGAAGGTAATGGTGCAGGAAACGGGAACCATATCTGTCGAGGCCAGTAGGGGGCAATGAGGATCATTTTGCAACCCAACGATTTTGCTTTCTGTATGAGTTTTGGTATCAGGGGAAACGGAGGAAAAGCATAAAGAAGTCCCCTGAGGCCAATTGTGGACTAGAGAGTCTCTGGGTATGTGACCTGGAAGTGGAAGAAGGGAGAAGTAGTTGCTGCATTTGCTGTTGAAGGTACGGCAAAAAGATCGCAGCAAGGCTGTCCCCATTTGCGGAAAATAAGATCCACAACTTCCTGATTCAGAGACCACTCGTGAGGTATGAGAATAGCTCTGCTGAGCCTGTCCACTATGGCGCTGGATCTCCCAGAGATGTGCGTCACGATCAGAAAACGTTGGGAGGAAATCGCCCACTGCCAAAGTCTGAGTGCTTCTCGACACAAGGGGTAGGATCTGGTCCCACCCTGCTTGTTGATGTACCACACCACTGACATGTTGTCTGTTTGGATTGCAATGGTCCCGGAAGAAAGAGAGTCTTGAAAAGCTTGCAACGCTAGGAGCACGGCTCTCATTTCTAGGACATTTATATGCAGATGGTACTCGTAAGGTTGGCAAGTGCCTTGGACTGTCCTGCCCCGATAATGCCCCCCACCCTATCAGGGAGGTGTTTGTCATCACTGTGGCTACTGGAGGGGGTTGTATGAAAGGTCTTCCCTGAGTAACTAATGGAGAGGCCATCCACCAGGAAAGGTGTCTTTTGTATGCCTCCGTGATAAGGATCATGTGAGGCATGGGTAGCTCTTGGAAGGACCACTGTGTGAAAAGGAGCCACTGAAGAATTCTCATATGGAAGCGCGCTAGTGGGATTAGAAGAATGGCCACTGCCATGGCGCCCAGAGTTTGAAGGACATACCTGACTTGGATCCTTTTGCTCTGCATTAGAATTTGCACTTGTTGGTGAATTGTGGACACTCTTTCTAGTGGTAACCTTGCGAACATATCCCTTGTGTTTAAGTCTGCTCCTATGTAAGTGATAGATTGACAGGGCAACAAGGCAGATTTTTCAAAATTTATTGTAATACCTAGCTGGGTGAAGGATGTGATTGTATAATCCCGCACTTGTAGGAGTTGATGCCTGGTGGTAGCAGTGAGGAGCCAGTCGTCTAGATATGGAAACACCTGGAATCCTTGATGTTTCAGGTGAGCCGTGACCACTGCCATACACTTGGTGAACACCCTGGGGGCTGTGGTGAGAGCAAACGGTAGAGCTCTGAACTGGTAATGACTGGCCCCCACCCGAAAGTGAAGAAATCTCCTGGAGTGTCTGTCCATCTTGATATGGTAGTATGCGTCCTGAAGATCTATCGAGCACATCCAATTGTCCTGACCCAGAAAGGGTAGAATGGACTGTAGCATGACCATCCGAAACTTTGTTCTTTGTACAGACTTGTTTAAGTCTGCTGAGATCCAGAATCGGTCTCCAGTCCCCTGTCTTTTTTGGTACCAAAAAGAACCTCAAGTAAGTTCCGGATCCGTGCTAGTCTGCGGGGACTTCCTGAATGGCTCTTTTTTTTCTAGCAGTTTTGAAACTTCTATTACTGCTTGTTCCTTCAGATTGGGTGGCACATCTGGAAGGATTTTCTTTGATTGTAAGGGGGTTGATGGAAGGGAATTTTGTAACCTCTGGATGTAATGGACAGTAACCATCTGTCTTTTGTTAAATTTAGCCAAGCTTTTGGGTACAGAGAAAGTTTTCCCCTGACTGCCTCCAGAGGTGAGCAGTCAGGCAACCCTTCAGGGATGCTGGAAGGGCTTATCAGAGAAAGATTCTCTGTTGCCCTGGTTCTGCGGACCACCTCTGCCACGAGGGCGGTGTCTATTATTATTGTTTCCCCCTCTGCCTCGAGGAAAAAATCACTACGTGCATCAGGCAAGGCTCCCAGAGATTTACATAACCACATTTTCCCACTCTTCTGACCCTTGGGGTAAGGTCTAGGAGGAGTGGAAAAACGGACTCCCATGGCAAAGAGTGTCTTGCCTACTTGCTCACACCTAGTCAACGTGTCTTTCACCTGAAGCCCAAAGAGAAAGGAGCCATCAAAGTGGGTATTGGTGAAGGACACTCAAAAGGGTTCTGCAAAGTGACACAGCCACATCCACGCATGTCTCTTAAGGGCTACACCCATGCCTGCGGCTCTACTCGCTCCATTGGCTGCATAGGAAATGAGCCTCATGGAGGAGTTAACTATAGAATTAAGCGTCGCTAGCTGGGAAGCTACTTTGGCTTGTGCTCCCTCAGCTGTAGGATCTTGAAGGGTATCTCCAAGCTCTTTAAGTTGATCCCTTTGAAGTAGAGTAAAATGACAGATAGTTCAGTGACCTCATGGAGAAGGTCACTGAAGCAAACATACGTTTTCCGTGCCTGTCCATCATCCTAGACTCCTTGTTAGGGGGATGAACAGATGAAGAGGTCTCTGCTAGCTCTTTTTTGGTGGCTGCTGCTACCACCATGGCATCAACCAGCACACCCTTAGAAAGGGATTGCTTATCCTGGGGTGCTGTAATAAATTTACTAGGTCTCCTTGGAGTTGGTTCCACTGTGTCCAGAGCTGACCAAGCCTTAAAAGCCACTACAGACATAAGTGGGTCGAAAGGCAGAGAAACCCAGGAGGTGGAAGGTCGGGAACTGAAAGCATCCAGGAATACAGACTCATCTTCGGTAGGGGCTAGGGGATTCCAGTTCCCTCTCTGCCTAAGCATTTCCAGGATGTCCAAAAAGGAAACTTCTTCAGAGGGGGATCTCGGGGACCCTTCCAATTCATCTAAGTCTGTATCAGAAGTGACAGACTCAGGGGAGTCAATGTGCTTCCTCTTGCACTTCCTCTTCCGAGGGGGCTCCTCTGAATGGTCAGGGGAGGCCTCAGAAGAAGAGGAAACACCCAATGGGGTTGTCCTGGAGCCTTGGTTCCCCATGCTTGGGGTCTGGAGGAGGAGCAGAGGTCAGCATAGGCACTACGGGGGAAGGAGCTGGTACGGCCTGTAGTGGAGCTGACTCGGGGGACAGCACACTCCGCATGACCTCAAAAGCATCCCTGTCTCGAGGCAGAGAAAGCTCCGGTTCCGAAGAAATAGGAATCTTCCTCTGCACCGAGGGGGACGGCTCAGAGGCCGATGTTGGAGCTGAGCTTACCTGCGCTGATGCTCCGAGAGGGAGAACGAGGTCAGACAAGGGTCTGATGCCATTCACCCCTTCGGAGCCAACGAGGGAGCCTCAGCATCCAGATCCCTCGATGGAAGGTACCATTGAGGTAATCGGAGCAGACGTCGGAACCGAAGGGGATATGGTTATCGGAGCAGACTGTTCCACTAGTCGAACCCCAACGAACTCCAGCTCCGAACTCATAGGAGTCGGAGGAGGAACATCAAGTGAAGTGGATGGAGCAGATACCTGTTGAGGAGGGCTGGACAATAATTTAGCTAGTGCCTGCGACTTTAGCAACCTACTGACTACTCTCTCCAGATCATGATCAGACAGCCTAGAGGATCGAGAGGAGTGAGGATCGGTGGCTACGCTCACTTTGAAGTAATGGAGACCGAAGAGCCGAATGCACTGACTCTAAGGAAGGGGACCTCAGCCTCTTGTGGCTCCTCGATGGCTCCGAAGCATTCAATGGAGCCAACGGGGAGGTTGTCTCATTGGTGCCAGCCCGAACCGACTTTCAAGGTAAATCCTGCACAGGAGTCGGCTCAGAGGATGGAGCCGACGGCTTAGAGGATTTTGGAGATTTCACTGGCTGTGAACCCTTTGCCGGTGAATCCTGGGGTTTTATTAGACCCCTAACAATCAGTTTGCTCTTGCAGGACTCGTGGACTAAAGGCATGGCAAATAGAGCAAGAGTCCTGCAGGTGAACAGCGCCCAAACAGTAGACGCAACTAGTGTGCCCATCTGTCAGAGATATCTTCTGACAGCATGAGTCACACTTCTTGAATCCAGAAACCTTAGCTTCCTTAGACATGATTGTACCAAAAAAAGGGAAGACTAAGTAAGTAGATACAGACAAAAAACAGTACTACACTAGATAAAACACACCAGTAGTATCTAAAACATTAAAGGAAATCTAATTATATATATATATATATATATATATATATATATATATATATATATATATATATTTATTTACAATAAGGGGAAAAATAGAAGTAGGAAAGCCTCTAAGTTAAACGGCTAACCTAGGGATTAGGGAGGGGTGGAGAACTCTCTAACTTAAACGAGTTCCATCAAAAAAAAAGGTAGAGACTATAGAAAATATAACTACAGCACGTATGACTATCTCTAAAAAAGAAAGGATACTAGAATTTTAAATTCTAAGTTTACACAAAAAATCAAATATATGAGCCTGAGCCAGAAAAATGACACTCGCAGCTGAAGCGGCAAATGAGATCTGGGTAGCTATTGCTAGGCATTATGGGATAAGGTGTAGCCTCGAGCCAGTAAACAGCTCTCGAGCTATTGAAGATGGCTGAGTTGGAGCAGAGGATCAGCTCCAATCCCAGACAGCAAGAATGAAGGCGAGATAGACAACTTAACATCAATGGATCTAAGGACTGCAGCTAGCCAATCAACTTTTAAGATCTTGGTCTCCAGTGTTATAATAAGGATAACACTCAAGATGTCAACAGCACAGAAAATGATGCGATAGCCTATAATGGACACAATGGACAGTGCATATTACTCTGATTAAAAACTGGACCCATAGTAAAAATAAGTTATAAGCATTTTCAAATGTGTCAATTTTAAAACATTAAGGCTATGAAGATCTAGTGAGCTTCTGACTGCCGTCAAATTCATTTAAGCAAGCCTAAGTGTAGTCAACAGTACAAAACATACAAGTATTTTACAAACAGTATTGAATGTTCTAAGAGCCAAGAGATATTCAATACAATTAAAAACTAGCGAAACATCTAGAAGCAAATTTACCCTATAGAACTGCCCATAAAGCAGTACTCTCTAATAGTAAGTATACAGAAAAACCTTCTGCACTGACGAGCTTAGAGCAGCTAGTGTGCTCGACTGACAACATTAAATGTATTCGATTTTAGTATTTTATAGCCTAGTCTGCCTTCAAATCACTTCCCAAAAGCACCCTTGAGAGCCTTCTTCTAACTCCTGTACACCACAGTCTTATAGCTTTCCAAATAGGATAACTGGGCAACATGGATAGGCAATTTTGTAAGTTTTCTGCAGCCAGCCAGGTGAATATAGGTATCCTGAGACAATGTAGCAATTGTCTCATGTTTACTGACAACTACTTAATCCTTAAAATAACATGCAAGTATGCAAGAGGTGTACTTACACCACTGTCAATGGAGGCTAAACGCTTGCATACAAACTCACATCAGGTTGTCAAAACGATGCACACAACACCCACCATACATACATAGCACACATACATACCAATGTATGCCAAGACACTTAAAAGCAATTCTTCCGAACAACAAAGACTTCGTAGACCACCCATCAGCAATTACCACCATCAGCAAACCGAAAAGCACTCAACAGCAGCAAGACCTAACATTACACATACAACCACACTCAGTGGAGCCCCAAATACAAAGCCCAAAAGGCAAGGAAATGCACCTCCCTGGACTCTAGTCATAGGGGCTTCCACGGTAAGACATACCGATGCCCCTCTAATTGGCTAAACCAGGATCCACCAAATTAAGCTTGCATTGAAGTACGGGTACCAGTATGATTCCATCATAGCCCATGTAGTTGTAAATGACCACAGAAGTACCTCCCTAGACTATACAGAGACAGACATTTTAGATTACTCTATGCATCTCAGGCTGATATAAAGCCTAGCACCGAACAACGTATTACCTTCACCAATGATAATGCCAAAACACGAACAAAAGATGACCGATTTCAACAAGTGTCAGAGTTTCTGGCGTCATTCTAAGGAAATTCAATATTTGCCAGTATGGGAAGACATGGTTAACAGATCAGGTTGCTTAGTCAAGGATAGTCTTTATCTGTCCCCTCTAGGCTTTTGAATACTGGCTACAACTTTACCCACAGAGTCTTTTTTTTAGGCAATGCCAAATCGATAAACCTACCATTACAGCATAATCACCTCAAATGAACCTGAAGGTGTCACTTCTTAGTGCCAGGAGCCAAAACAAAAAACTGCATTCCCTCCAAGCCCTTTCCACTATGGTGAATACAGACATCTGTGCGCAGTTACCAATACATGGCTTAAAGCTGCACAGAGTACTCCTGCAGTGCAAGGTTTCAAATGCATTCCAGACTTGTAGACCAGCAAGCGCACAGACAGGAATTAAATGTGGAGGTGACTTGATATACATAAACAACAAGCATACCTCTAGGTTTGTTAAACAGTATGACGCACTGGAGTTTCTCCACATACATCCTGTCCCACATCCTAGCAAGCTACACATTACCCTCTATGTCCAACAAAACCCATAGCACATACTAACACCTACTGGAGACAGCAAACATCCAACATAACATCTTACTCATAAGGGACTTTTATTACTTCTCTCACTGGGAACCCTATATGGCCTCAAATCTGTAGGCACAGATATTACTGGACTTCATAATTACAAACATTCTTGACCAGCTGGTCCATACTGCCACTATAAGCTCCAAAATACTGGACCTCATACTCAAATATGGAAGAACACTCTGCACCCCCCCCCCTGTAAATTTCACATCCTCCCTGATAAGGTCAGACCATAAAGCTGTCTTCTTCAAATTCAAAATCAACTCTGTAACCTCAGTAAACCCAGTAACAGTTAGGAACTATTCCAAAGCAAACTACCTTCTATGACAGCATCTCAAAATTCAATGCCACTCCAAACCCAGAGAACACAGGAGCTTATGAAGAAACTCTGTTCAACCATGTCAATGGCTATATAGAGGCTGAAGTACCTACCAGAAATAAGCCCAAAACAAACTTCAGAAACAACCCACCCTGGTTGCATCCCAAATTAAACAGGTCATAGAACAAAAGGAAAAAAAGTAAGGCTAAAATCAGGAAATGTAACTCCCATAAAGACAACTCTCTCATCAAAGTAACAGGCAACTAAGAGGCTAATTAAGTTCAATAAATCCAATTCTGACGTCAAGACAGCCTCCTGGGCAAAAGACAACCATAAAGCCTTCTGAACTACAACATGAACTGGCACCTCACCTAAGTGTCATGTTTAATCATAGCCTCACCTCAGGTTTTGTGCCCACTGAGTGGAGCAGAGCTACAGTTATCCCAATCCACAAGGGGTGATCCACCTTGGATCCCGGAAACTACCGTCCCATCAGTCTGATAAGCCTTGTCTGCAAGGCCATGGAGCGTATTATCATGGAAGTTATAAACAAAGACATTGGCAACCTTCAAACACTGGACCCCACCCTGTTTGGGTTTGTGAAGGGCCGATCTTGTCTCCTGAACCTGATTGACTTCTTTGAATCAGTCTCCAGAGCCATGGACAAGGGTAAGGTGGTCCACACAGCCTATCTAGACCTTGCCAAGGCCTTTGACACCATCCCCCACTCTGGAATCATAGATAAACTTACTAAGTTGGGCATTAATCACTATGTCACCCAATGGGTTGCTAAATGGCTTACTGATAGAACCCACACTGTAAAAGTAGCCGACTCCAAATCCAGCTCCAGACAAGTGACAAGTGGAGTACCTCAGGGTTCAGTCCTGGGGCCGCTCTTGTTTGGCAACTACTTCTCTGAAGTACAGGTCAACACTAAAGGACTCTGGCTAACAAAGTTTGCAGATGACTGCAAACTGGGAGCCATTATTGAATCCCCAAATGATGTGGATACTCTACAAAAGGGCCTTACAGAAACAGATGCTTGGTGCCAGAGCCATGGGCTCAAGCTCAAGGCCAAGAAATGTATTGTTATCCCCTTTGGGGAAAAAACATGTATCCATGAATTACCATATAGGTGGCAGTACACTAAACACAGAAAGTGTGATGAGACTTAGGGACACAGGTGGACAGTGGTCTCACCTTCGATAACCACATCGCCACAACAGTCAGAAAATCCTTCTATGTGGCACACCTCATCACAAAGGGCTTTTCATCCAGAAAAAAGGAGGTCATTGTCCCACTGTACTCATCCCTCATTAGACCCATTATAGAATACAACGCCCCATTTGGTATGTACCTCTCAAGACATCTGCAACAACTGGAAAGGCCTCAGAAATACCTCACTAAAAGAATCACAGGCCTAAAGCAGATGCCTTACGCTGACCGCCTTAAAAAACTCCAGCTATACTCTGTCGCATATCGTCTACTCAGAGGCGATCTCTGCTTAACATACAAGGCCATGTCAAACCCAGAGCTGTGGACATGCTACACTTAAAGAAATCCCAGTCCCTCAGAGCTACACGCTCCAGGGATCTAAACCTTGTCATCACAATAAACAAAACATGCTGGAGGGATAGGTTCCTGACCCAGAGACTCCCCAGACTCTGGAATAGATTGCCCACACATGTCAAGCAGAGTGTCTCTTTGGACCTCTTCAAGAGGAACCTTGACGATTGGATGGGAGAAAGGAAATTCACCCCAGGGATCACGTCAGTCGCCCTGCTAGACAGGGGGTCCAGGAAAGTAAATAATGTGGGAAGAAATAGCCAGGGAATTGTTATGGCTAGGCTTGTATAGGCCCTAGGGCTGATAGCCTAGTACCAACCTATGAACCTTCTTTACCTACATCAGAAACCTCAAATGCAACACACAGCAGTGTTCTGAACTGGTGGTTAATGGTGCCACATTCACTGAGACAGGCAATTTAGTAAATCTGCTTGCTGACAAATCCACTTCTAACTTAACTCCCCCACACACCCAGCCCCCCCCCCCCAATAAATACAGTAAAACATAACACCTCCAACTATAAACAGACAGCACATCCTGGCTGCGCTCACTAAGGCCAAGAACGCAGCTTCATTGGGCCCCAATAATATCCCGGGATGCCTCCTGATTAGTTTAAAATATGACCCATCAGGGCAACTGCAAGTATTAGTTAACTATAGTCTTAAAAACAGGCTTTGTGCCACGAGAATGAAAGAATGCAAAGGTTATCTCTTTTTATAAGGCCAGGCCATCAACAGATCCTGGAAACTACAGGTCCATTAGTCTGACTAGTCTTGTATGCAAAGCCATGGAAAGAATTACCATGAAAATAATTAAAGACATAGCAGACCTTCAGACACTGGATTCATCCCAGTTTGGATTTGTTAAAGGAAGGTCACGTCTACTGAACCTGGTGGACTTCTTTAAGAAGGCTACCTAAAGCAATGGATAACAGTAAAAAAAGAGTTTATACAACCTACCTTGACCTGGTTAAGACAGCTGATGCAACATCCCACTTGGGCAATGTTAAACTTCTGGAATTAGGCATAAACCCCAATAAATGTGCTGGAATGCCAACTGACTCATAGCTAGGACCTCAGAAGTTAGGTCTGGTGAGCCACCTACACAAAGAAGCAGGTCACCAGTGGAGTCCATCAGGGCTCCCATACTGGGCCCACTCCTCTTTGGTATCTACTTCTCAGAAGTCAAGACCAATGCCAAATGCCTCTGGCTGACCAAGTTCACAGATTATTGGAGACTGGGAGTATTCACAAACATCTCACTGGTAACCAAAGCCATGGCTTAAAACTCAATACCAAGAAATGCAGTGTAGTACTTTATGGGAAGGTGGCCACCCCAGGAAACTAAGTTATCGATAAAAATGCCCCAAAGAGTAAAATCACTAGTCAAGTATGGGAACACATGTAGACAGTAACCTGACCTTCAACCAACATGTGTCCAAGGTAGTACAGGAATCCTATGTTGTTGAACTTCTAGGTAAGGCCATGGCATCTAGGTCTAAGAAGTCGCTGTATCAATACAATATGCCCTTGTCAGACTCATCCTTGAGTATATTGCTGCCATTGGCATGTACCTGACCAGACACATGCAACAACTGGAAAAGTTTCTTACAAACAGAATACTGGGCATAAACATAATGTCATGTGTGGACAGACTCAAAGCCCCATCTCTATACTCTGTCTCCTACAGACTACTAAAAGGCGATCTATTCCTGGCATACAAAGCATCCCTGGACCCTGCTTTGGATGAACCTTTTGCACATCTGCAAAACAAACAGCATCAGAACTACTAAATCTAAAGACCTAACTACTGTTTGCATCAGAAAAAGGACATCCTAGAGAGAGGCATCCCAGAGAATTCTCATTCTCTGGAACAGGCTCCCTATCCATGTGAAACAAAGTCCCTCACTACCCCTTTACAAAAACAACTTGGGACACTGGATGGGAAACTGAAAATGTATCCCTATGGAGAGAAACAGTCATAACCAGCAATCACTTCTTACATTAAACATCTAAAACATATAACTTGCAGGATATATTTTGGTTGCATAGCTAAGCTTATAAAGGCCCTAATGGTTGCTAGCCTAGTGTACACCTACAAACCTAAATATTAAACAGTAAGTCTAGAACCCAGTTTAACACACTGAATTATATACTTTAAGATGGGGATATTAAATAATAAGCTTTATGAAACTCAGTTTTCCCACTGTCAATGCAAAGTGAAACAGGAAATTAATTCCAGAGGTTAGAAGCATAGTAAGAAATAATTTCTACCTGAATTCTCCAAACAGTATCCTAACATCCCTTGCAAAATGAGCACAGGGCTCTATACGGCTGCTAAAGTACTAGACGGCAGCTCTCTGATTTAGACAGAACACATGCTATATGTGGCAAACTCAAATCACTGCTTGTGGACATAATCTCATATGCTCACATCATCAAAAAAGTACAGTTTTGTACCTACCATAAATGTAGATGTTCGAAGATCCACATTGCTGCAGTCCTTACACTTGGGTAGTCCGCTGCCCTCGGTCGGCCCGAATATCAAAGTATAAGGCTGATGTCGGTCAAGGCGCATTTGACTGACATCAGAACGTCAGGGTACAAATGCGCATGACCGACGTCATATCCTCAGTCTTTTCTTGCCCCAGATGTCAGAAGACCCTAAAAATAAAGGTCAAAACCAAAGGACAGCAAACAACCAACCAACCACCCTTGCACTAATTATATGTACAATATATACAATATACACAATATGTACAACCCAACCCACACAACCACCTCTAACTACAGAGGGAAGGAGGAGGGTAAATTGGACTGCAGCAATGTGGATCTTCGAACATCTACATTTATGGTAGGTACAAAACTGTACTATGTTCTTCATCTCACATTGCTGCAGTCCTTACACTTGGGTAGAATCCCAAAGCAGAGGTAAGGGAGGATGGCTAACTACAAGGAAGCAGGAGCTGCCAAAATGCCCTGCAAAACAGCAGTGGCAAAACCAGCCCTGGATTTAGAGTAAAGTGGCAGATGATAATGCCTAGAGAAAGTATGCACTGAACTCCAAGTAGCTGCCTCCAAAATATCCTTGGTTGCCACTCCCCTCAAAAAAGCTGTTGAAGTGGCAGTAGCCCTAGTGGAATGAGGCCTAATCCCAGCTGGAATCTCCTTGCCATGATGGGAATAACATAAAGCAATGCAAAACCCAATCCACTTAGAAATAGTTTGTTTTGACACAGGCTTGCCCTGAGAACTCAAAGCAAAAGAAACAAACAACTGCTGAGACTGCCTGAACCCTTTAGTTCTGTCCAAATAATAACGCAACTGCCTGTGTACATCTAAAGTGTGCAAAATCTTTTCCCCTTTATTTTGGGGATTTGCATAAAAAGTAGGCAAATGAATAGTTTGGTTTAAAGCCACACTAGAAACCACCTTAGGCATAAAGGAAGGATTAGTACGTAATGATACCCTATCCTTATGGAAAATCAAGAAAGGCTCAACCGCCATAAGGGCCTGCAATTCAGAAACCCTTCTTGCAGAGGTAATGGCCAACAAAAAGCAGTCTTCCATGACAAATATTTCAACTCAGAAGTAGCTGCAGGCTCAAAAGGTTGTAGAGTGAGTTTCTCCAACACAAAATTGAGATCCCAAGCAGGAGTAGGAGCTCTTCGTGGGGCTCTTATATTCTTTGCCCCTCTAAGAAATTGCTTGAACAAAGGATGAGAAAACAATGGTGGGTCGCAATCATAGTGAGCCGAAATTGCTGCAGCATGAACTTTAATAGAAGAGAAAGACAAACCTTTGTCTAGTAACTCAGTAAGATATTGAAGAGCCACACACAAATTAGGCTCAGAAACATCAAAATCTTTGCTGCACTCCAAAATAAAAATCTCTTCCATTTGTCTGCGTACACTTTCCTTGTACTAGGCCTTCTAGCTTCCAAAATAACATTCAAAACTTGCTGAGGAAGTGGAGGCCCACTATGGTTCAAAACAGAATATGCCAGGCTGTTAGGTGCAGAGAGTGAAGCTTGACATTGAGCAAATGGCTGTCCTCCTGTGACAACAGGTGTGGAATCGAAGGCAAAGGCCATGGAGGCTTCCGTACCAGACTTCTCAGTAATGGGTACCAGTGCTGTCGAGGCCAATCCGGAGCTATTAAAATCATCCTTGGCTTGTCCTGTCTGACCTTTAGAAGTACCTTTGGGAGGAGAGGCAGAGGTGGAAAGGCATACACATGAAGATTGCTCCAATTGAAAGAAAGAGCATCCACTCTCCAAGCTGTGGGATGAAACCTTTTTGTGCAAAACTTTGGCAGCTGATGGTTTAGTGGAGAAGCGAACAGATCTATGTCTGGAGTTCCCCATGACACTGTCAATTTCTGAAATACATGAGGATCCAATTTCCACTCGTGGGGATCCACAATTCGTCTGCTCAACACATCTGCTAAGGAGTTCTGTGCTCCTGGCCGAAACCTTGCCTGAAGATTGAGCTGTAAACTGAGAGCAGTCTCCCACAAAATCATTGCTTGCCTGCATAGAGGATAAGAATGTTCCCCTTGCTTGTTGATGTACCACATGACAGTTGTGTTGTCTGTTAGAATCAACACCTGCCCTGGAAGAAGTAATTCCTTGAAAGCTATTAATGCAAACTGGATTGCTAACATCTCCTTCATGTTGATATGTAGATGTTGTAGTCTGGCAGGCCACTTGTCTTGTATCCACTTTCCATTTAGATGAGCTCCCCAAGCTTTGTCTGAGGCATCTGTCGTTAAAATCTGACTCGCCTCTGGCCGGGTCACAGAGAGTCCCTTGTTTAGGTGACATTCCTGAGCCCACCACAAAAATTCCTTTTGAATGCAAGGTATTATTTGAATGACAGTGTCCAGATCCTGGCAGTGCTGTGTCCATACATTGTTGAGATACCATTGTAGCTTCCTCATATGCAGTTTGGCATTGGGAAGCACCAGAATACAAGATGCCATGAACCCTAAGGCTTGAAGGACTGTCCTTGCAGTCAGCCCGGACTGATGAGATAGCTGATGGAAGTAAAGGGATAGACTCTTTTGTTTGTCCGGGGTTAAAAAGGCCATCTGGGATGCTGTATTCAGTCTCACACCCAGAAAGCACATGTCCTGAGAGGGTACTAGACTGGACTTTATTTCTTTCACAGAATACCCCAGGCATCTTAGCACTGCTATCACATATTCCAAATGATGAAGAAGCTCTTCCCTTCCTTGAGCCAGAATCAGGCAGTCGTCCAAATAAGGATAGATCTGTATTCCTTTTAGCCTGAAGAAAGCTATCACTGGAGCCAGAACTTTCGTGAACACTCTGGGCGCAGTAGATAAGCCAAAGGGCAATGCAGAGAACTGATAGTGAGAAGTCCCAGCTCGAAACGCAGATACTTCCTGCAACTTAGTCTGATAGGAACATGAAGGTAAGCCTCCTTGAGATCCAAAGTTACCATCCAATGATCTTTGCCCAGCAGAGGTAAAAGCTGCTGCAACGTCAACATTTTGAACTTGGGAATGTCCAGATAAGTGTTTAGGATAGATAAATCCAAAATTGGTCTCCACGTGTTCCCCTTCTTTGGTACTAGGAACAGGCGAGAATAAAATCCTAGGCCCACTTCTGGCATAGGGACCGGCTGTATGGCCCCTATTTGGAGCAACAGAGAAACTTGCTTGTGAGCCTCTATTCTTTGTTGAGGAGGAACGTCTGGCATGCCTGTGAAAGGAGGCAAGGTATGGAAATAAAACCTGTAGCCGTGGTGTATGATATCCAATACCCATCTGTCTTGGGTAATTAAACTCCAATTTTCTTTGAAAAGTGCCAACCTTCCTCCCAAAGGTGCTGCCAGACGAGAAGGCTCTGGCAGCTGAAAAGGTAGGTCATTGGGTCTGTTTACGAAAGGACTGACCCCTGCCCTCACCGAAGACTGTGCAGGAGAACTCCCTGTTCTAGGCCTGAAAGAGCCCTGAGCTCTACCCCTACCACGTCTAGATCTACCCCTAGACTGGGAATCATAAGAAGGATACGTCCACCCCTTAGTAGGCCAATTTCTACTAAACTTTGGAGGCTGGACCTGCAAAAATCTTTAACAGTCTGCATAGACTTAGCCTTGTCTTCCATTTTCTTTAAAACTGCCTCAACAGGAGAACCAAACAACACGTCAGATTGCAAAGGAGCATCTAAAATCCTTGTTTTAACATGGTCAGACAAATTCTGATCCCTCAGCCAGGCGTGCCTGCGAAGAACTGACCCAGTGGCAGCCACCCTAGACGAGGCCTGTACAGCATCAAAACCACATTGCAAAGAATGCTTACCCACCTGTTCAGAAACATGTACTAAATCTTGCAACTCTTTACAATCAATACCTTCTGCCAGAGCATCAACCTTAGCCTTCAATTGTGAAAGGAGATAGTTTTGGTATTTCAACATGTGAAACTGGCAATTCAAAGCCCTCATAGCAAGAGTGGAAGAAGTATAAACTTTCTTTCCCCATCTATCCAAGGCCCTGGCTTCTTTGTCTGCAGGAACCGGATTCTTTACAACAGAAGCCTTAACACCTTTAGGCCCCTGGCTAACAGTTTCTGGGTCTGCCCTAGGACTCTTAAGAAACTTATGAGCTTCAGGCACCCTGTAATACCTATCCGGTTTAACAGGAGCAGGAGGCAAAGAATCAGGATTAAGAGAAGCCTCTGTAAAAACATCTTCCACTACATCCAAAACAGGAGGTATAGCCAAAGGCCTATGCTGGGGTAAAACAAAAATTCCCTAAGCCTTTTCCTGGAATCAGAGAAGTCCTGACCTTCCCACTTAAAATGCTCCCTCATGGAATGAAGAGTTTCTGAAAAAGAAAAATCCTCAGGAGGAGAAGCAGAAGGAGTAGAATCATCCACATCAGAATCAGAATAAGGAGAGTACTCCTGCAAGTCTTCAGCAAGACTCTGAAACATCTGAAACCTGCTCAAAACTCCTAGCTCAGGCTCCACCCTAGGTCTCTTATCAGGAGGGGCATAGAACCCTAATCAAAGTAATCAAATCTTCTGCCATTTTAAGCATATGCTTCTTGGGCACAGTTCCAGAAGAACTAGGGGTGACACCAATTGAAACTGAACCTGGCCTGCCCCTGGGAGAAGCCTTTGAAACAGAAGGAGAGGGCCTAGCCACCCTAGGAAGGGAGGGGAGTATAGTAACCTGAGAAGCCCCCTCAGCCTGACCTGCCTCCTGAGAGGCCACATCTTGCAATAATAAAGTCTCACCCTGGGAACACAAAGAAACCTCCGGTGGAGCCACCGGCTCCACCGACACCTCTAAAGAACCGGCGTCCGGTACAGACGGTTCTTCTAGCCTAGGCTTAACTGCTTTGTCCTTGCGCTTCTCGAAAGAAGCGGGCGTCGGAGCATCCGACGGCATTTTATAATTGCACCGCTTCCCAAAGACTAACCTGGCACAATCCAACCTTCTCTTTATAGTGCGTTTATTGAATCTAGCACAAGAGCGACAGCCAACAACGTCGTGCTCAGGCCCTAAGCAAGGAATACACAAAGTATGATAATCTCTATGCGTATCTGTTTCCCACAAGAAATGCAATTATTGACTTTTTCTGACATCCGGTAAATCACTGAGGCAAGAAAAAACTAAAATATTCCCCAACGGGGTACTTAGCCAACTTTGAACTCGGTCTGAAACTTCGAAAACGAAAAATCTCAGAACGCCAACCGGCACTTGCAATACTGCTTCTGCATCGGACCATGCGGCAAAAAAGACTGAGGATATGATGTCGGTCATGCGCATTTGTACCCTGACGTTCTGATGTCAGTCAAATGCGCCTTGACCGACGTCAGCCTTATACTTTGATATTCGGGCCGACCGAGGGCAGCGGACTACCCAAGTGTAAGGACTGCAGCAATGTGAGATGAAGAACATCCATATGCTTCTTGGTGACTTCAATCTTAACCTCCTTGGGCACCACCAAAACACCATACAAGAATCATTTAATGACTTCAATCTTACCTGGCTAGTTAGTGAAGCCAATGCACCTAAGCCTACCTCATCCCTTCATTTTCTTCTTGACCTTATAAGATAAAAAATCTTCCAGTAATTTCCATATCTCTCTTCATCCTCCTGTCTTCAGTGATCACTGCCTTCTAGCTTCAATATTCATCATTGTTTTAACAAATTGTCACTTAACGTCACCTTCCAGCATAAAGCCAAAGTTAACATTCTCAAACTAAAATCAACCCTTACTTCTTCAAATGGTCTGCCATACCCTAAATCAATCTGTCCTATCTACCCAGCTCCTCACTAATTTCAAGACTCACTCTTTCCAAAAATCACCTATCTGTATAATCCAAAAAGAAAGTCTCACCTATGAGCTCAAAGCCCTCCTTATACTTGAGGACAATATTTGGCACACACAGAACACCAATCAAACTCCTGACACTAGACAGCAGTTTAGCAACATTCACAAACTCTCAAACCAAGCAAGAGGTACGACTGGAGAGAGAAAAATCAGCAAACAAAAGAAAGGAGTATTGCTGGAAATGAATTCATCCTCAAGTCTTGGTGAATACCTTCACGAGGTATCAACTGTTTTTCCAAATCTCACCAAGATGACACGGATTATATAGACTATTTTAAATAGCATATAACATGGACAGAAGTAGGTAAAAAATAGACAGCTGGGTGCACAAGTCCCAGGATAAAAAAAAGTACCCAAATCCTGGTAGGCGCACTAGTGCCAGGACTGGAAATAAATGACGGTGTAGAATCCTCAAGACATGGAAACATTCCTACAATGGGGTTAGGCCAGGCTCAGGGAGAGAATAATCCACAAAAACGGACAGGCCAAAAAAGAGCCATAAAGATGACAGTGGATTATTGAGGATAAGAAAGAAATTGTGCATTGTTGCTATTATGCAAGAAACCAAGAACTTTCTGATAGAAGATGTACAAAAAGATTAAGAACAAAATATTTTGGAAACAGAAGTGACTTAGGAAGTGCGAAAATATAAGGAACAAAATCTACAGATTTCTGAAAGGTATAAAAAATGAAACCTGGACATGGGAAAGAGGGAGAGTGATCTGATATGGTGCAATATTTATGCAAAACAGAAAGCCAAACTAAAATCAATACAAAACAGCAGCTCCAAAGATATTTGAAGAGAAATACAGGCAAAGGCACCCAGATATGGAAAATTTCACAATACAAAAAAATAAGATCACAAGGGGGAATGGTGAACAGAAGATTAGTAAAGTATAAGTTAAACAAATAGAAGCTAAAGTTATGGAATATCTGCGAAGTGAAGGATTTAGCATAGAAAATGTAAGGTTATGTCACAGCATGAAGGAACAAGGAGTCCTTAAAGTAGGAAAAACAGGAGGCATCTGAAGAAAAATGCAAAACTATTTTAAGTAAAACAGCACCAAAGATATTGGGAGAGAAATACAGGCAAAGACATCCAGATATAGAAACTTTTACCACCCAAAAAATAAGAAAACAAAGGGAGAAAGTAGAAGAGAGGATTAGTAATGGAGAAGTTAAAGAAATAGAAACTGAAGTACTGGATCACCTGCAAAATGAAGGATTTAGTGTAGAAAATTCAACTTTGGTAACATCACAGCACGATAGAACAAGGAGTCCCCAAGTTAAGGAGAAACTGGTGGAATGGTAAATACTTGATCAGTTGCCATATGAAGACACTTTGGAGCCTTCATGCAGAAACCAGTACAAAAGTTCATCTGGGAAGGAGCAGGAAACGGTGGCAACTCGATGCAGTCAATGTTGTGCAGTGATAAGTCAGTGAGTTCCTTTATGAGAAAGTACACAAGATGAAGCTGAAAAGACTTGTCACAGGAATATGGTCTGAAACTTTATGTAGAATACCCAAATGAAGGGGAGAATAAAGAATGTGCTCTCAGTTTAGAAGAAAAAGAGCTAAGGGAAGAGTTGCTTGATTTAATAGAGATGGATGGACATATTCAGATCGGTATAAGAAATAGATTACAGAAAGTCAATAAGGCCCAAAAGGCAATAATGGAAAAACATGGAACAAATCAAATGTCATCATGGAAATATAGAATAGAGAAAACTATAAAGCAATTAAGACAAGAACTGTAACTGTTGGAAGACTACAAAAGAGGGAACAGATCAACAAAAATAATTAGAAAGATAGATGTGATAAAAGCAGCGAGCAGTATATGAATAGACCAGGATCTATCATATTTTACTGCAAATAAACTAAAGAAAACAGCACAGGCAGATAAAGTTAGAAGATATGCCAATGAATATTTTTATTTATTTATTTAATTTTATTTTACATTTGTTGACCGGGCTAGTCTAGCTGGATATATGTCCATTTTCAGTAGAGGCCCGGGGAGAAAAGCTCTACATTAAAACAGACTAGACACAAAGTATTAAGTAATAAGTTACATAACATTAAACTTCAGATGCAGATAGGTTGCTAGACAAAAACAATATAATGGAAAAGTACAAAATAAGCAATTCACTGATGACCCAAAACATTTTTTTATACAAACTGGGAAACAAAGCAAAAGGAATAGAAACACCATCAAAAAAGTAGAAACAAATTCTTTGGAGAAATATCTATGGAAACCCTGTGGAAAGTAGTAAAAGAAAAAAGAAGTTCAAATGTGCAGGACATGAACAGCCACAGACATTGAAACAAAATTAAGAAAAGCTCCTAACTTTAAAACTCCAGGACCAAATGCAGTACCTAACTTCTGGCTAAACATATTAACATCTTTACATGAAGATTTAGCCCTGAATTAAGAACTACTTATATTTGTACCCAAAACAGAAACCAACCTGGTTAACAGGAAAATTATACTTTTCCTTAAGAGTGAACCTGTAAACAATCCTAAAAACTATAGGCCAATAACTTGCCTTCAGATGATGCATTCACAAAGCTACATCTCATTGTGTCTCAACTACCAAGCCCATACGGTAAAACAGTTCATAACCAAACATTCTGGTCATAAGTGACTCCATTTTGAAATACACAGATGTCCCCTTGGCTGAATAAAGACAGGGTTACAGTTAGTTGCCTGTCAGGGGCCAAGATCTGGCAGATTACGCAACTCAGGTCACTCACCCTAAGTACCAGTATGACAGTCATAATCCATGTGAAAGTGAATGACCCGAGACATAGCTCTCTAGGCTATATGAAGACACACACACATGACTGAAATCTCAGAATACGTGTCACAGGCAGGTATGAGCCTAACAATGAGTACAATTCTACAGTCTCCAAAGATGATGTCACAATACAGACAGAAAATGATCAACTTTAACAATTGGCTTAGCTACTGGTGTTATTCTGAAGGAGTCCAATATCTGTCAGCCTGAGAGGACACTGTCAACAGACCATGCTGCTTTGCCAGAGATGGTTTCCAGCTGTAACCTCTAGGCTTTCAGATACTGGCTAAAACATTGCTCACACCAATTCTGCCTTTTATAGGCACTGCCAAACAGACAAACCTTCCAACATGACAAAAGGCACTCAGGACAAGCTAAAGCTGTTGCTGCTCAACGTTAGGAGTCTCAACAGAAAACTGCACTCCCTGAAAGCTCTCCTCACTCTGGAGAATGCGAAGGTGTGCGCAGTAACAGAACCATTGTTTAAAACCACAGAAAGAACTTTGGTTGTGCATGGTTATAATGCACATCTCACATTCTGTTTAGTCACTGAGTGTAAGAAAGTTAAAGGACGAGGCATATATATCTACATAAAGAATAATCTCACCTCATGATTGGTCAAACTTGACATGCTAGAACTACTCCATATCCAGTTATCTATGAGAAAAATCCATTACCAAATTACTGCTAGCTACAGATCCCCATCCAAGAACCAGGACACCTACACATCATACCTAGAACTACTTGAATCACTCACTATCCTGCCCAATACCATACTCGTGGATGATTTTAATTACCTCTCTATTAAACGGAAGGCATATACAACCATTACCATACAGGCCCTACGATTCCTCGACTTTGTAAATGCAAATACCATGGAGCAGTTGGTCTGCACTCTCATCAGTGGAACAATTACCCTACTCCTGATACTTGCAAGCAGGGGACAGCACTGCAACCCCCCCCCACCCTCCATGTGTGATGTGTTCACTGGTAAGATCAGATCACAAAGTGGTCTTTCTAAAAATTAGGGTAAAACTAGACCCCCACCAAACCCATAGAACTTTAAAAACTTTTCTAAGGCAAACTACCCCTATTAACTGATAGTATAACTAGATTCCAAGCTCCCCCAAATACAGAAAAACACAGCTGCCTGTGTAGTGCAGTACACTAAAGTCACGTATGACCACATAGATAACTGCATAAAAATGGCATTACTGTGTCAAAAGAGGCCCAGGTCAAATAATAAAAACCCTATTAAAACCACTTGTCTTACTAGACTGCACAATACAAGAAAGAAAACCCTGTTAAGCAGCAAGAGGAAATGTGCAAACAGTGCAATAAATCCCTAATTAGTATAAACAAATGGATCAGGGGACATAGGCGCCGGAACTGTAGGGCGAGGGGGTATGAGGCCCCTCCACACACAGTTTTTGCATTTTGATCACTGCCTGCCTCCTACCTTGCTGCAGGAAACATTAAATAATTTTTTCTGCTTTCGCAGTGAAGCAGTTCCCCACTATTAAAAAGAAAAGAATGAGACTGCGGTTGATTCAACTTAGTTTCTGTGTTTGCAGCTGCACAGTGCTTATTTTCCCTTTCCTGTGTGAATTCTGGTGGGTAGACATGTTAACCTGCCTTTGTTGAATTCAGGGTGGATACCTGGTTGGTTTAGAATGCTTTACAATTTTGAATTTATTGTCCGGTGAACATTTCAGGACTGAGGTCTGCCGTTATTCACTGGCATTTTGCATAATTTGCAGAAATTGCCTGCGATTCAGTAAACATACCGCTTCAAAGACCTAAGGAGCCACACAATTTTAAAGGACAAAGTGAAAAAAAAAACATGCAGTGCATTACAAAATGTGGAATTTAAAGAGGACAACGAGGGACTATGCCACTTACCTGTCCTCCTGGCTACAATGGCTGTGACCATACAGCTGTGCCCTGGAATGACAGGAGCATCGTTTGTTTGTCTGAAAGAGACTTTGGAAACAGCAAAAGTACAGTTGCGTACACTTACCATAAAAGTAGATGTTAGTGTGTATTCGCTGTTGCAATCATTACATTTGGGTAATCTGCTGGCAGGTTGCCTTCAGTCGGCCTGATTAACAAAGTCTTGGGTCCTGCTTCGGTTGCTGTCCCTTCTGCCATGACGCCAGGTCATCAGGGGTATAAAACATGAAGCAGATGCCAGTATTTCTTGACCCAGATGTCAGGTGCCCCCCAAATGGGGAGCAAAAAATATATATATATGTATATAATTTAAAACACAAAAAATATACCTCCAAACAAAAGCAAATAAACCAAAAAGGCTTTAAGCATAGTAAAAGAAAGGAGAGGTATAGTAAAAGAAAAAAAGGGGGCTGGAGGGTGGGTAACCAGGACTGCAATAGTGAATACACTCGAACATCTACATTTGTGGTAAGTGTACACAACTGTACTATGTTCGTGTTTCACTGCTGCAGTCATTACATTTGGGTAGAATCCCAAAGCTATGGTTGGGAGGATGGATTTATACAACATTAGGAGCAGTTACAAGGCCCTGCAGGACAGCAATGGCAAAGCCAGCTCTGGATTTAGAGAAGAGAAGTAAATGGTAATGTTTGGTGAACGTATGAACTGAGCTCCAGGTAGCAGCTTCTAGAATGTCTCTGGTAGGATCCCCTCTAAGAAAGGCTGCTGAAGTAGATGCAGCCCTGGTGGAATGAGATCTGATCCCCTTGGGGATAGGTTTACCATGGTGCATATAGCAGAAACAAATACAATGGCTTATCCATTTGGAAATAGTCTGCCTTGAAATAGCCTTTCCCTTGGCCCCGGCAGCAAATGCCACCAACAGTTGCTCAGATTTTCTTAGAGATTTTGTCCTGTTTAAGTAGAATCTGAGTTGTCTGTGTACATCCAATGAATGCAGAATCTGCTCACCCTTGTTCTGTGGATTGGGAAAGAAAGTTGGCAGATGAATGGCCTGATTAAGAGCCACACTGGATACCACCTTAGGCATAAAAGATGGATTGGTCCTGAGAGCCACTCTGTCCGGATGAAAGATAATGAAAGGCTCCACTGCCATAAGAGCCTGTAATTCTGAAATCCTTCTAGCTGAAGTGACTGCTAAAAGGAAAGCCGTTTTCCAAGAGAATGTTTAGTTCTGCAGTAGCAGCTGGCTCAAAAGGAGGGAGAGTGAGTTTATCCAAAACAAAAATGAGGTCCCATGCAGGAGTTGGTGCTCTCCTGGGAGGTCTTAAATTTTTGGCCCCTCTGAGATGCTGCTTTAGCAGAGGATGAGAGAAGAAGGGAGGCTTTGTATTGTAATGAGCTGAAATGGCAGAAGCATCTCAGTTAAGTATTGCAGAATCTGAGGAATACTGGGCATTGCTGTGCTTATTCCTTGTGACTGGTTCCAGGCACAGAATATTTTCCATTTGTCAGCATAAGATTTTCTAGTACTAGGCATTCTAGCCTCCAAAATGACATCCATCACAGGTTTGTTGAGAGATGTCAAAGGTGAAATTAGTTGATTAACCATGCTGCAAGATTCAAAGTTTGGAACAGAGTGTGCAGAATTTGGTAGCTCTCCTGAGACGGCAGGTACGGTGTCTGAGGCAGGTGCCACGGAGGAAGGTGCGACACTGCGCAGGAGTGGGTACCAGTGTTGGCGAGGCCAGTCTGGAGCAATCAGAATCATTTTTGGTTTGTCCTGTATGACTTTTAGTAGGACTTTGGAGAGCAGAGGCAGAGGGGGAAAAGCATGGACTGATAGGTTTTTCAAGCTGAATGATAAGAGTATCCACTTTCCAAGCTTTTTTGTGATGAATTCTTGTGCAGAATTTGTCCAACTGATAGATCTGGGGTGAGGCGAAAAGATCTATGTCTGGGCTCCCCCATTTGCATGTCAACATGTTGAAAACTTGTGGTTCCAGTTTCCATTCATGTGGTTCTATAAGATTTCTGCTTAGTTCGTCTGCCAGAGTATTTAGCTTTCCTGGCAGGAATAGAGCTTGTAGTTGTATTTGGTAGGTCAAGGCTGTGTTCCACAATGCCATGGCTAGTCTGCAAAGGGGGCAGGAATGTGTACCCCCCAGCTTGTTTATGTACCACATAACTGTGGTGTTGTCTGTCTTTATCATTAGTTGTCCTGGATGAAGGTAATCCCTGAAGGCTGTCAGAGCATTCTGTACAGCTAGTATCTCTTTCTGATTGATATGTAGGTGCATTTGACTTGGGCTCCATTTGCCCTGAATGCATTTTCCTGCCAGATGAGCCCCCCCAAGCATAGCCTGATGAGTCTGTAGTTAGGGTTTGGGTGGCAGGAAGTGGAGTGAATGACAGTCCCTTGTTTTGGTGGCAGGCTTCTGCCCACCATAGGAACTCTAGTTGCAGGCAAGGTATAATAGGAATCATTGTTTCCAGGCTGTGACAATGTTGACTCCATAAACTTTTTAAGTACCACTGAAGTTTCCTCATATGCAGCCTTGCATATGGAATTAGAAGAATGCAGGAGGCCATGAACCCCAAGGCCTGCAGAATTTACCTTGCAGATAGCAGGGTTTTTGTGGCCACCTGTGTGAAGTAAGTTGCCAATTGAGTTTGCTTTTCTGGCGTAAGGTAAGTCATCTGGGCAGTTGTATTCAAGCTTGCACCTAGGAATGTAATTTTTTGAGAGTGTACCAGTTGTGATTTCTTTTCATTTATGGTGTACCCTAGACAAGTTAGAACCCTTTTTACAAATGTCAGATGGTTTAGAAGAATGTCCTTGCTTTCTGCCTGAATTAGACAATTGTCCAGGTATGGGTATATTTGAATATTTCTTTGCCTGCAAAATGCAATTACTGGAGCCAGGCAATTTGTGAAGACCCTGGGCGCAGTAGATAAGCCATAGGGCAGTGCAGAGAACTGGTAATGCAAGTAACCTGCTTTGAAGCATAGGTATCTTCTGCAAGATTCCCTGATTGGGATATGCAGGTAAGCCTCTTAAGTCTAGAGTTACCAACCAGGCATCTTTGCCTAGCATAGGTAGTAACTGCTGAAGAGTCAGCATCCTGAATTTTGGAATGTCCAAAAATGTATTTAGAGTGGATAAGTCCAGAATTGGATGCCATGATTTGTCTTTTCTGGGTACCAGGAAAAGTCTTGAATAGAAACCTTGTCCCTTTTCCTCTTCTGGTACTGGTTGAATAGCCCCCATGTTCATGAGGGACAGAACTTATTTCTGGGCCTCTGCCCACTGATTTGGGAGCAGATCTGGCCATCCCTTTGGAATTGGCAATGTGTGGAAATGAAATCTATATCCCTGGGATACTATATTTAAAACCCATTTATCCTGGGTAATCAGCTGCCAGTTTCATGCATGAAGTACCAGTTTCCCCCCCAAAGGGGCGGCTAAAAGATAAGTGCTTGGTGATTGTAGAGGAAGGTCATTGAGACTGTTTACCATAGGGAGGTGCCTTGATGCTTCCAGAGTTGGAGGTAGAGGCAACCCCATTGTTTTGTTCTAAAAGTTCCTTGTGACTGAAACCTGGAACCTTTGGAATGTCTGGATTTGACTTGAGCGGCTCTCGAGGGAACTGGAAAGGACCAGTTCTTAGGCCAGTGCCTACTAAATCTGGGAGGCCGCACTTGCATATTTTTTAAAACTTCTTCAGCCTTATTACCACACTGTCCTGTTGTAAAGGAGCATCCAACAATTTTGCTTTAACATGGTCAGGCAGATTTTGCTCTTTGAGCCAAGCATGCCTTCTTATCACAGATCCAGTTACAGCAGCCCTGCAAAAGGCCTCCAAAGAATCAAAACCACATTGCAAAGTATGCTTTTCAACTTGTTCAGCTGAATGTAATAAATCCTGCAACTCTATTTTCCACACAGTCAGAGATAAACATCATTTTCTGTTTAAGTAGTCCCATGACATGCTGTTGATATTTAAGCATATGAAATTGACAGTTTAAAGCAGATTGCCAAGGTTGCAGACGTGTAAACCTCCGTACCTCATCTATCCAGCGCACTGGAATCTCTATCAGAAGAGGTAGGCTTTTTAGCAGTAGAGGCCTTAACGCCCTTGGGACCCTGAGAAATGGTTTCAGGATCAGCAGTAGGATTTTTGAAAAGGAATTTGTGGGAGTCAGGAACCCTGTAGTATCTGTCTGGCTTACTAGGAGCCGGAGGCAGAGAATCAGGAGTCATACTACATTCTGAAAAAACATCAACAATGTCTAGAAAAGGAGGTATAGCCAAAGGCGTATGCTGAGGAAGAAAAAGAAAATCCCTAAGTCTCTCTTTAGAATCAGAAAAATCCTGACTTTCCCAGGGGAAATGTTCCCTTAAGGCAAGTTTCTCCAAAAGAGAAATCCTCAGGGGGAGAAGCAGAAGGGATGGAATCTTCTGCATCAGAGTCTTCATAAGTAGGTATAGATAAATACTGTTCAATAGAAGAATCAGAAGAAATAGAATCCTGATCTGAAGATTCATAGTCAGTGCCTTGCCTAGGCCTCTTAGCAGGAGGGGGTTGGCTACTCCTGATCAAGGTAATTAAATCTTCAGCCACTTTGATCATTTGTTCTTCAGGCATTGGGGCCTGCACACGTGGCCAAAGCGTCGTTTTTTTAGACATAGAAGTAGATTTTGGCCTTTGTTTTGAAGATGGCATTGGTTTAATATACAAAACTTTAAGCCTGAAAACACCGCCAGAAGCCAGTGCCTCCACAGTGGCTCTGGACCCATCTAGGGTAGAGACATCCGCGAGTTCAATACTTAAGGCATCTCATGGCATACCAGACTCCGAATGGGTCTCAGTAGAGGCCTGAGAATCAAAAGTAGCGGGTATCAGGGGCTGCGAAAGTGCCTCACTGAGTACTGGCGAACTAGCGACTGGCTTAGGAGAAGCATCATCGTCAGTTTTGGACCTCAACAGTTTGTCTCTGTCTTTTTCTTTGCGTTTTTTAGGTATTCCGATAGTCGGATTACTAACCAACGTCATTTCTGGATAGTTAAATTGTTATCCAAAATATTTAGAAGCAAAAATATACGGACATTTAATAGTGTGTTGATTAAATCTAGCACAAAACAAACAGCAAGGTACATTATGATCAGGGCCTAGGCAAGGAATACAATACAAATGAAAATCCTTATGAGGTATTTGCTTCCCACAAGAAATGCAATTATTAACTTTTACTGACATCGGTAAGGAGCAAGAAAAAGTTTCCCCAATGGGGTACTTGGCTTTTAGTTGAAGACTTCGGTTCTGAAACTCGAAAACGAAAATTTCAGGGATCGGCCGACCGGCACTTGCGAACTGCTTCTGCTTCGGGCACCGCGCGGCAAGAAAGACTGATGTAATGGCGTCAGCTGCAGGTTTTATACCCCCTGACGACCTGATGTCATGTTAGAAGGGACAGCAACTGACGCAGGGCCCAAGACTTTGTTAATCAGGCCGACTGAGGGCAACCTGCCAGCAGATTACACAAATGTAATGACTGCAACAGTGAAACACGAAGAACATCAGTGTTTAAGCACTGTTCCCAGAACACAAGTACATTTCCTCTGTCGGTGTGTGTGAATATGAAATTACCTCTATTTGACTAAAGTTTCAGACTTGCACTTACAGTAATTAGAGTTACGACTTTTTTGTTAAGAAAATGTACATTCTTTCACATTTTCTTATTTTGTCAAATGTCTCAAGTTAATTGTTTACTGCTATAAATCTGCTTGGCCTGGAATGTTTGTTCTATGCGAGAGACAATTTATTTATCTTGGCTTCACATTTCACATGTTTTTTCATTGGTTAAACTGTCTCTTGACTTGAGTGATACTTACACAGTGAAATTCTGAGCCCCTGAAAGATTTCAAGCTTGCATAAAGTAAAACAGTGCTGGTGATTCCCTGCTAGGTGAGAAAGTAAACCTATATATGTATGTATATCTGTGTGTGTGCGTGTGTGTGTGTATATATTATATATATATATATATATATATATATATATATATATAGTTATACTTCAGAAGATCAAACGGCTGAAATATCGAAAACCATATGGTCAATATTTCAGAAGACTGATCTTCTGAAATTGTACAAAAAAAAAAAAAAAAACAAAAGACGACGTTACTGTAGGGGGGCTGTGCCCCCCCCCCCCCCTACTTAAACATACCAACTCCGAGATCGCGCTACAGCAAGGAATAGGAAAATTTTCCATTCCGCGTTGTACTGCCAGTGTAGGGCGATCTCGGAGTTGGTATATTTAAGTAGGTGGGGTGTGTGCAGGGGGGGTAACGTCTTTTGTTTTTTTTTTGTTTTTTTTTCCCTTACAATTTCAGAAGATCGATCTTCTGAAATATAGATCATATGGTCTCTGATATTTCAGCCGTACGATCTTCTGAAGTGCAATCATATAAATATATATATATATATATATAAATATATAAATATATATATAAATATATATATATATATATATATATATATATATATATATATATATATATATATATATGTGTGTGTGTATACTTTTGCATTGTATGTGACTGATACAACTGCTTCCTGTTTTACCTAGCTTATTTTGTTTTCTTTAAGAAATCTGCTTGGCAGGTGTTTTTGTTCTATGTGAGAGGTGGACACACATTATCTAGGCTGTACATTTCACATGTTTTTTCATTTGTCAAATTGTCTCTTGCGTGATACTTAAATAGTGAAATTTTGGGCCTTTGTCTTTGTCTGAAGGACTTCAAGCCTGCATAAAATAAAGTACTGCTGGTGATTCCCTGCTAGGTTTTCTCACCCACCCTTCCATTTGTCCATCTGCTTTATAAACCTGGTGATTTTAAGCTTCCCACCCTTACTGTAAATTGTTCTGTTCTACTGATTTACATCATCTGAATTCATTATCTAGTTAGCTGTTGGATAAAGTAATGTATTTCTACACTTTAGCAAGCACTTGTTTTTACATTGTGGTCAGTGGATTTTCCATGTAGTGCACTGGGAGGTAGCCTCTTTTCAGTTTAGGTTGAGGAAATGCTTGAGATTTCCATATGTGGTTTTATTGGCTGGAGGGCTTACTAATCAGCTTATCTTGTTCTTAATACCTTTATAAATTCTGTACAACTGAGTAGCTCTATAATGCAAGTCAAGTACTGCAGCAACCAAATAATAATCAGAAGTCAAATTATTTGCCTCCTGTTGCCAGCCAATTCCTTTACTATCCATTATTTTAAATCCTATCAGTGGATAGCTTGGAATGGTAAACTAGATTAACATTGGCTGGCTTTTTTCATGGTATTAAATAGTCTTAACAAAATACCCTTTTTAGATCTCAATGTGCCATTCTTGCCATCTGCCCCTCAGCCTTCAACAGCTTCTAGCACCCCTGATCAGGGAACTTCTAAAGTCTCTGAATGAGGCAAAAATAGCCTCAGAGGCCAAGGATAATCACAAGGCACTTTTCAGCTATGTCCGCAATCTTAAGGGCAACATCCAACAATGTGCAGAATTAGTCATCAAAAGCATCTCTTACACCCAGCTGGCAGACATAGCAAATAGGCTGCCCAATAAATTTAGTTCAAACATCACTCACCAATCACCTTCCCCAGTTCTCACCCAAGAAATACTTTCCACCACTCCACCACCAATCAGCACCAAGGAACAGGTAGTCATAGCACTCTCCAAAGCTAAAAACACAGCATCAATGGGGCCTGACAATATACCAGGTTACCTCTTACATAATTTAAATAGGGACCTATAACACTCAATAGGATAATTATTTAATCACAGCCTCCAGACCAGCTTTGTTCTGACAGAGTGGTGAACTGCTGCGGTCATAATCTTCCACAAAGGTGGACCTTCAACTGACACAGGAAATTAGAGACCCATAAGCTTGACTAGTCTTGTTTGTAAGGCCATGGAAAGAATAATTTATGGACCTGATAAACACATAGGAAACGTCCAAACACTGGACCCGACCCAATTCAGCATCTTTAACCGTAGTCATGCCTGCTAAATAAATACGGCGATCATCTTTGAGAAGGTCAACATGATCATGGATGAGGGTAGAACACTGCGTTCCACCTACCTTGACCTGGCCAAGGCATTTGACACAATACCCCACTCAGGTTATTATAAGTAAAGTCACAGAACTCGGCATAAATCCCTAAATCATCAGAAGGATAGCCAAGTGGTTTAAGGACAGGACACATGGTCAAAATGGGTGATTCAAGTTCCAGCATAAGGCCAATTATTAGTGGTGTGCCACAGGGCTCAGTGCTGGGACTGCTCCTGCTAAGAATTTACTTTGCAGATGCCAAAGCCAAAGTGGAAGCCTCTGGATGACAAAGTTTGTAGACAGCTGCAAGCTGGGGGCAATCACTGAATCCCCCAACAATGTCAATATCCTTCAGGAAGGTCTAAACCAGGCAAATGATTGGTGTCAGAATCACGGCCTGAAACTAAATGTGAATAAATATGTTATCATACCCTTTGGGAAAACAAATACCCCTGCTAACTACAACATTAACACACACTTAAAAGTAGACTCGTAGGTAAGGGACTTGAGTACTCAGGTAGACGGCAGCCTGAACTTTGACCGTCACTTATCCATAGTGGTAAGGAAATCATTCTATGTGGCACAACTTACATGTAAAAGTATGGCGTCCAGATCCAGGGAGATTATAATCCCACTGTACACAGACCTCATCAGACCAACAATTGAGTACAATACACCATTTGGAATGTACTTGACAAGACACCTACAACAGCTTAAGTAACCTCAATGGTTCCTCACAAAAACAATACAGGGTGCAAACATGTCCTATGCGGATAGATTGAAAGCCCTTTCCTTTGTCTCCTATCGACTATTAAGGGGTGACATATGTCTGACCTACAAGGCGCTCAGAAACCCAGCCCTGATGGAGCTGCTGCATATCCACAAGACAAACATCACAAGGGTTACTCATTCCAGGGATATGAACTTAATGTATCAAACAGAACATGCTGGAGAGACAGATACATGTCCCAGAGTTTGCCACTTATTTGGAATAGGATTCCTATTCATGTAAAGCAGAGTCTTTCCCTGGCCCTCTTCAAGGCCAATCAGGATTGATGGATAGGGAAATGTAAATTCACACCCAGGATGGTGCCTATGTCCCTTATGGACAGGGACAATCTGTAAAAATACAGAAGGCATAGGCAAAAACCCATGCTTCCCTCCTGCCTCTAGGGGACATACACTGGGTACAATTGGGGTTACAATGGCTAGGTTTGAAAAAAAGTCTTGAGCCATTAGCCTAGTAATTTCCTACGAACCTATACACTAGAATTGATGCTGACAGAGTTTACAGTCGTTTAGAACACCACTCAGTAACAGCAATAAAACAAAAGCATAACAAAAGAAAGTAATATGGAACAAAGGATAATTTTTCGTTAAAGTCATAATGGAGAATTTTAAAAAGGGAAAGAATCTAAACATAGCATGGACAGATTACAAAAAAGTATTTGACAGCATCCCATTCATGGATAAAGGAGTGCATAACAGATGTACAACATACACCCTACATTGTCAATTACATTACAGTGACCATGAAAGAGTGTCAAACAGTCAAACCACTTTGCAGCTAAGCCAGGATAAAAGAAACTATTATCCCAGGGATAAAAATTCAAAGGGGGATATTCCAGGGTGATTCTGTCACAGCTGCTCTTTTGTCTTGCCTTAACCCATTAAGCTCTCTGCTAAACAGATTGGGAGCCAAACTGTAACCATGACCTAGACAACAACAAAGTGTAAAGGACTTCTCAACTCCTTTTTGTGTATGACTTAAAACTGTCGTTCATCAGATTAGGAGTTGAAAGGACAACTGGAAGTGGTCAATAATTTCTCATATAAGAATGTCATTTCATCTTGATGAATGTGCAAAAGCAACAATTAAATTAGGAAAGCTGCAGCACCAAGAAAAGGTCAGTCTGGGATAGGAATGTGATATAAAGGAATTTAAGCAGAAGTGTGTATAAATATTTGGGAACTGTGAAGGATCGACAATAAAATGTGAACAAAACTCGTAAGGAATATTTTAAAAGACTAAAATCAATACTGAAAACAGCCCAGACATCTAGGAACAAAGTCCAAGCTATAAACCTATTTGCTCTTCCTGTTCTTACAGTTTTAGGGTGACAAAAAGGTATTGGACCTGCTGGACAGAAAAACAAGAATATTGCTCCATGCTTATCAAATGATGCATAAAAATCAGTGTCTACCAAAATTCCTCATTCTGAAGGAGGTATGGGTCTCCTCGAAATTGATACAAGTACAGATCTGCATTGTAGGACTGCATACATGTCTGCTGATCTCACCAGAGCAAAACATAGTGAAAGCTTTGAAACATAGGTTCATAGGTTCGTACTAGGCTATCTGCCCTAGGGCATTTATAAGCTTAGCCAGAGTGTGTGTGGCTTTCACCACCCCTTAGGATGAGAATACTACTCCCATTTAGGGTTTAGTTTGCTGTGCCTCTGTCTAGTAGTGACACAGAGATGACCCCCGGGGTAAACCTACGATCTCCCATCCACTCATCAAGATTTCTCTTGAATAGAGTTAGTGAGGGGCTCTGCCTAACATGGATTGGGATTCTGTTCCAGAGTGTAGGGAGCCTCTGGGTTATGAATCTGTCCCTCCAGCACGTCCTATTTATTTCTGTGTTGAGGTTTAAGTCTCTTGCTCTCGTGGCTCTGATGGATTTGGATTTTCTGAGATGGAGCATGTCCATTAATTCCAGATTGGACATGGCCTTGTACGTCAGGCACAGGTCACCCCTGAGTAGGCGGTATGCGACTGAATAGAGCTGGAGTTTTTTCAGTCAGGCAGCATATGACATATGTTTAAGACCCTTTATCCTCTTGGTGAGGAACTTTTGGGGTCTTTCCAACTGCTGCAGGTGTCGGGTAAGATACATCCCAAATGGGGCATTGTACTCAATCATTGGCCTGATAAGAGAAGAGTACAGGGGCACAATGACCTCTCGATCTAGCTGTGAAACCCTTCATGATAAGGTGGGCAATATAGAAGGTCTTCCCCGACAATTTAGAAGTTTTTGGTTTAAACAACAATATGGGACAAAATTCAAATAACATTCCAGGAGATGGTCAACACAGATGTGGAGCCATTTTTTCAAAACTTAATAGACATATGAAAACCTTACGTTCAAATGTTTGGCATTTGAAACCGTTTAAGGCATACAAGATCAAGGACATTACACCAAGGGGACTTGGGGTTCGTTTACAACCCTTAGTTGCCAATTTAGATACTGAACTATCTAGGGAATGGGCAGATGCCCAGCATCAGGCTTCTATGCACTTTGTTGACTGTCTATCTAGATATTATGACAGGACAATAAAAAGTCAATTAACAGAGATTCAAGTTTTATGTGGTGAAGCTGAAAAATTTAGTAAAGAAGTGTTTTACCCACAGTATATCTCTGATCTTGCTAAAGATTTATCCTCACTAGAACAACAACTTATGAAGCGTAAAATTCATAAGTTTAATAGAGACCTCATGGATTACGATAAAGGTAAACAGTTTGTCAGTCAAAAGACAGTCAGATTCACTGATCATACCAATACACATAACACCAGTAGGAAACGACCTAGGTCCATTTTAAGACATAAGAAGGTTACATCTGATGCAACCTCTGAGGATGATACATCATCTGCTACTGATGGTGAGGTTCCCTCATGCCAGGCGTCCCCAGCTGCCAAAAGAAAACAACCACCCCCTTTAGATCCAAGTGTAGGAGGAGGGGGGGTAGAAAGCACCACTCTAGACTTAGGGTCTCCAACCCTACAGTGCCTATTACAACAGATGGTCAAATAACCAGTAATGTTTTTAACATTTCATCCTTTGATCTCTCTCCTGTGCACATACGACTACTCAATAAAGGCCTTAATTTTGTTCCCAGAGCACCTGTCTCTGAAAATCATTTATTACAAGATGTAAATGACTTTTGTAGATTACTTAATCTTAAGTTATTTTTTGCAGATTCTGATACTATTCAAAGATCATCTGATTTTAGATTTGGCAAATCTACTTTCATTCCACCTATGAATAAACATGTCTCGATATTTAGAGATTGTGTAATGAAAGATTTACACTTCAACTTTGTATGAACCCAAATCCAATAATCTTAATTCAGCTGAAAGAATGGCTCTCTTTGAACTTAAGGATGACCATGACATTGTCATTACTATGGCTGACAAAGGTGGCGCTATTGTAGTCATGGATTACACAGCATATATGGAAGAAGCCTTACGACAATTATCAGATTCCAGTTACTGTATGGAAATGATGATTGATCCTACCTCCAATTTTAAGGTGGAAATTGATTCTTTTTTGGATCTGGCAGTGGAACAAGATATTATAACTGAGCAGGTAGCTACACAACTGAAGGTGGATGAACCTACTCCACAATATTTATATATGCTACCCAAAATACATAAGGACCCTCTCCACCCTCCGGGCAGACCTATTGTGTCCGGCAGTGGCTCCTTAACGGAGCCACTGTCAGCTTTTCTTACATACCACCTGAAACCATTATTAAAACAAGTTAGATCCCGTATACAAGATACTATGGAATTTTTAAACATCATTAATGATTCTCAACTGGAGCCCAATTGGTGGCTTTGTACACTGGATGTGGCATCCTTATATACCAGCATTCCTCATGATGTGGGCATTCTTGCAGTTTCATATTGGCTATATAAATCTGATTTATATTCTACAGGCTTTAACAATTTCCTGATAAAATTGACTGAAATTGTTTTACGTAAAAATATTTTCTATTTCAAAGGAAAAGCATACTGGCAAATCAAGGGCACGGCTATGGGGGCATCATTTGCACTGATATATGCAGATCTCTTTATGGGATATTATGAACAAGCATTTATATATGATGTCCAAAGGAATATATACATTCAAAATCTAGATATCTGGCGCAGGTATTTAGATGATTGTTGGATGGTGTGGCGTGGAGACAGGGATCAGCTGGCTGAATTTGTGTCCTATTTGAATAACAACTCTTTTGGCATCAAATTCACTGCTAATATTGAGCATGATAAGATTGTCTTTCTAGATGTGGTCGTCACCAGGCTTTCAGATAACACCCTGGCCACTTCTGTCCATCGGTAATTTCCGAAATATAATACATTACATGCCAAAAGTTCCCACCCACGCCACATCATCCGAAATATCCCAAAATCTCATTTCATGCGTATTAGACGCATTTGTTCTTCGGAACAAGACTATTCTACTTGCAGCCTTGATTTGTCAGAAAGATTCATTAATCGTGGATATAATAAACATAATCTTTCTTCTACTATGGATGAAATTAAAGGTTTGACACGAACAGGCTTATTGGAATATAGATCGAAAGAGAGGGTATCTTCTGATCAACCTTTGAGGTTAGTAACGACTTATGGTATTCAACACGGATAAATTCAGAGACATTATCAATCAACACTGGGATATTTTGAAGTCACATGACTTTTTCAATACTATCCTACCTGAACAATGTTCGTTCTCATATCGCAGAGGACGTAACATCAATTCATACCTCACTCATTATAAAAGGTATATTCCTACCATTCCACTACAAACTACGTTATTTGGGGATATATTAGTGGGTTGTTTCCCATGTGGCCATTGTACTGCTTGCCAACATGTCTCTAAAACAACCGAATTTACAAGTAAGAATACTTCTAAGGTTTTTAACATTAGAGTTTTCGCTAATTGCAGTTCAGATTGGGTGATTTATCTAGCAACGTGCACTTGCTCAGCTTTTTATATAGGCCAAACATCTAGGCCTGTCAAATTTAGAATAGGTGAGTACATGAGTGCTATCAGGAACAAACGTTTATCCAATGCACTGTTTAAACATACTATTGATCACCCATCTGCTGCATTCAAATTTGTTATTATTGACAAGATAGTATTGCACAGGAACTTTAAAGCAGGATGGCATACTAAATTAAATCATATGGAGAACACGTGGATTATTAAATTAGGGGGATTGTTCAGGCCTGGGTTAAATGAAACAGAATAAGACTATAGACTATTATATACAGTTTATTCTGTTTTTTGAATTTTTTGAATTATTAGATTGATATTTACTCAGTTATACATAGGTCTAATTGTGTATACTTTGACTTATGTATTATGTTTATCATTCATTTTTCATGTAGATAATTTTGGATTATTTACATTTTGGTACACAGGTTTGATATCATGGTATAGATTGTTATTTGTAATTATTTTTATTTATTTTTACATATGTACATTTTCTATTCTTTTATTTTGGGTTGGCTACTGTGGTGGTGTGTGGTGCATGTCTCTTTAAGGGCTCCATTATATAAGACAAGGAAATGGTAAAGATGTTTGATCCACAAATTTTATTTTTGGAGCATTGAAAAAGGCTGCTTAAAGCCGAAACTGGTTTGCTATTTTGTAATGGCTTATTAGCCATTACATTTGGTTTATATTTGTCTTCAATAAAAGGAATTCGAAGCAATCCTCTACGTGCTGGTTCATCTTTGTGTACTTCCTAACCACTATGGCAATGTGAGTGTCAAATGAGAGGTTACTGTCAACCTGGGTCCCTAGGTCCCTGATTACCTCTTCCGTACTTAATGGATTACCACCTATGTGGTAATTTGTGGGTACCTTGTTTTTCCCAAAGGGTATGACTATACATTTTTTGGCGTTCAGCTTAAGGCCATGGCTCTGGCACCAATTATCCGTTTCTATGAGGCCTCTCTGAAGGATGTTTGTGTCCGCTGGAGTATCAATTATGGCACCCAGTTTGCAGTCATCTGCGAACTTTGTCAGCCACAATCCTCCTATGTTTGCCTGTACCTCTGTACATGAAGAGAAGAAATCTAAAATGACTTCCCTGCTTAGTTTAGTAGAAACATATAGGTGTCAAGCGAGAATGGAAACCAGACCAGAAGTACACAAATATCAAGCAGCAACTGAATGTGACAAAAAACAAAAAAAATGGAGGAGGATCAGATGAGAAGGCAAGAAATGTAGAAAAGGCATAAGTATAGTTGCAAGTACAGATAACTCCTCAAACAACTTCACATCCATCAGTATCTTTCACAGGAATGGTTAGGAAAGGTGAATTTAAACCAAAAGATGAAAGGTAATATTAGCAGCCCAAGACAGTAGACTACGTACACGTTGGTTTACAAAGTCCGCTGAACATGTGGGAGAAACAGATAAATGCGGGTTCTGTAAATCAGAACAGGAAACAGTCACTTATCTTGTTGCTGGGTGTGGTACATTAACTGCAGAAGGCCTGTCCATTGAAAGGCATAATAATGTGGCAAGACTGTTGCACTGGGGATTGTGCAAACATTACAATACTGAAGCAGCTGAGAAGCACTTGAAACGTGAGCCACAAAGCATTACTGAGAATGAAGCTTATATCGCATGGAATTTCCCATTGCCAATAGTTCAAAAAATAGATGCGAGAAAACTAGATACAGTAGTCCATGAAAAGAAGACAAAAGTAGTATTTGATCACTGAAATTGCTACTTCTACTGATTACAGTGTCATTCAGAGAGACAAATTCATAAAATACAGAATTTGCAAGCAGAAATGAGGGTAATGTGGAAGGATATCCAGGCAATTCCAATATTAGGAGCAATTGGTCTCAAAGAATTTACAGTCTTACTTAGATATGCTACCGATACATGTAACCCCATATGAATTGCAGGAGTCAATTCTAGGCACATTGTCTGTGCTGTGAAGAGCACTTCTTGCTAACAAAGACTGAAACAGTACTAATTTCCTCAACTAATTTAATAATACTTTGACTTGGGAATGGGGTCCATTCCAGTCAAGGTATTAGAAATGCAAAAATCTTGGAGAAATTAAACCAAGCAATCAGATGTCATAAAAGCCACCTTATAACATATCCTCTCTCTTCAAACCACGTTCCCCCAAAAATTCTGGGCTAAAGTTAGTTAACAGACCTGAATAATCCTGCAAACTCTCAGTCTACTTCATTCCATCTTTCTGCTTCAAACTTTAGACATTTTTATGCCCTCCCCACCAATGGATCCAGTAATATTCCTTTCCCCTGCACAAACCCCTCTACTCCACACTATACTTCCCTTTTCTACTTTAAAAAAATTAAAGTCAAATAACTACTACTGCTCCTACACAGCTTAAAACTTGACTCCTCAGATGGAGCAGACAGTCCATCTCCCTGGGTCCTATTCCACGCTAGGGAGTACGTAGTCAGCCCACTGCTACACATTTAAAAGCTCTGCATTACAAAAACAATGCCCAATATACGGAAAACAGCCATAGTCAAGCCCTTTTCCTAATAAAACTAATGCCATTCTACCTGCTGACTTCTACCCTCTCACCATACGGCCCGCTCTTGGTGCAATCTTGAAATTTAGACTACACATAGCTTACTCCATACATTACTCAATATATTCTTTTCTCTTTCAAAAACATGGCCTCTGGTTTGGGGCAGCACATCTACTGCACTTTGGACCCTAACAGACCACATTCTCTTAGGAATAGACAGAAACCTTCTTAATGGAGCCATTTTTATTAACATTACCAAAGCCTTTGATCTGGTTGCCCATATCATTCTTTTGGACCACCTCAATGAAATCAGTATTAGCAGTGCAAACAATTTCCTGGTTCCAAAGTTACCCCTCTGACATTTCTCAGTGCTATTTAACAGCAGGATCTCTCCTTCCACTCCTCTAATTAAAAGGGTTACCCAGGTCTCCATACCGGCCACTTTTCTTTGCTTCATTTACACAAATAAGCTTCCATTTGATCTACCTCCCCTTATTTTCTTTATGCCGATGGCATGGTACTTTAACAATCCAACCACACTATCTTTACTGTCAAACAGGACTTGCAAACAGATTTCCTCTCACTCAAATTAGCTCAGCAACAAAAAGCTAATACTCAACTGTTTCAAACTAAATCAATGATACTTGGCACCAGTGCAAAACAGTAAAAATCTTCCAAAACTTTTCTTATTCATAAACACCTTAACTCAACTGAACAAGTTAACTCCTTCAGACAGTAACAAACACTCAGACACGTCTCCAACACACTGACTAAAACAAAAAACAAAACGAGGCAAGTCCAGTCAGATGTGCAATCTTCCATGGATTTATTGTAAAAAAAACTAATCACTTTTGTCCCTTTTAGCTTTCCATGGGACTACTTCTGAGTTAATAAAATACTGCCAATATTTTATTTTTATTTATTTTATTTTACATTTGTTTACTGGGTAATGTCCAACTGGGCTGGGAGCACGCTTTCAGTGGAGACCCATGGAGAAAAGCTCCACACATACGATTTAGACAGTAGACAAACAGTAAGAGTCCATACAAATTACTCAGTTTCAACATACAATGCAATTTAGGCAGTAGACTAATAAAACAACAATCATTACATATTTGTCAATTTCAAACAGTACAGCACATCAATTTTATATTTAACATGAGTACATATAGTATATATGTATAATAATTTACTTGAGGAACTCAGAGGAAATTCAAAAAAATGCAGATAGAATAAGAAATGGTAATTGCAGTTTGTAACTAGACAAATTTGTGAGAAAGAATTTTTGAGAAAGAATTTTTGAGATTAGAAGAGGGTAGACAAAAGAAATGCAAACGTGGGAAGAGAGAAAGGAGTTTACAAAAGGGTAGACAGATATTAGTGCAGGAAGAGAGCAAAGAGCAGTGGTCTGTACACAGGAGAAAAAGGTAAGGAGGTGTTGAGCAATAAAAGTTATCCAGGATAGAAACAGGGGCATAGTCAGTTGTTTCGAAGGTCTTCTTTCAGTTTTAGTTTAAAAATAGGATAGGAGGGAGTACTCCGTATATGTTTAGTGGTAGGGAATTCCAGTACTTGGCTATTTTGTTTCAATAGAGGGGAGTTTCCGTGGGTGTTATGAGACTATATGATTTTGGCAGCGGTCTTGTTGGTGGACCTGAGGGATCTGCTGCTGACATGTAGTTGGACCAGGGATGAAAATGCTGGGCAGTCATTTGGGTTTTGAATAATTTTGTGGGTGAGGATGAGTTGGTTTACTTTTAAGAGGTTCATAGGTGTGTACTAGGCTAATGGCCCTGGTGCCTTTACAAGCCTAGCTCATAAATGTGCCCTGGCACTGTGCCGCCCAACATTAGTTCCCAGTGTCTCTTATCAAGTAGAGCCACTGGAGTGATCCCCAGGGTGAACTTTCTATTACCCATCCACTCATCAAGATTTCTCTTGAACAGGTACAGCAAGGTGCTCTGCTTGACATGTATGGGAAGTCTATTCCAGAGAAAGGGCAATCTCTGAGTGAGGAACCTCTCTCCCCAGCATATTCTGTTGATTGTGGTAATGAGGTTGAGGTCTCTGGAGCATGTGGTACGGAGGGATTTGGATTTCTTTAGATGTAGCATTTCTAACAGAGCTGGGTCAGACATGGCTTTGTAAGTCAAGCAGAGATCACCTCTTAGTAGACGATATGAAATAAGAGAACAGCTGGAGTTTTTTTGAGTCTGTCCTTGTAGGACATGTGTTTAAGGCCTAGAATCCTCTTTGTGGGGTACTTTTGTGGCCTTTCCAGTGGTTGCATGTGTCTAGTGAGGTATATGCCAAGTGGGGCATTATACTCAATAATTGGCCTAATGAGGGAAGAGTAGAGAGAGATGATGACCTCTTTCTTCTTGGATGCAAAACCCTTGGTAATGAGATGTGCCACATAGGACTTTCTGACCACAGTGGCAATGTGGTGGTCGAAGGAGAGGCTGCTGTCAACCTGTGTCCCCAGATCTCTTATAACGCCTTCAGTGTTCAGTGGGTTCCCATCAATGTGGTAATTAGTGGCAACTGAGTTTTTCTCCAAGAGGATGACAACACATTTTTTGGCATTAATCTTAAGGCCATGGCTATGACACCAGTCATTGGTCTCAGTGAGGCCTTTCTGTAGGATGTCTACATCACCTGGGGAGTTAATGGCTCCCAGGTTGCAGTCGTCTGCGAACATGGTCAGCAAGAGTCCCTCTGTGTTGGCCTGGACTTCTAAGTAGTAGATGGCAAACAGTAGAGGACGCCAGGACCGATCTCTGTGGGACTCCACTCATGAATGGTCAGCAGTCTGACTTGGAGTCCGCTTTCACACTGTGGGTTCTGTCAGCCAATTTGCAACCTACCTAGTAATATAGGGGTTGATGTCTAGTTTAATGAGTTTATCAATAATTCCTGAGTGGGGAATGGTATCAAAGGCCTTGGCCAGATCGTGGTAGGCTGTATGAACTGCCTTGCCCTCATCCACAGCTCTGGTGACCGACTCAAAGAAGTCATCCAGGTTGAGCAGACATGATCTACCTTTCAAAAAAACCAAACTGCGTGGGATCTACAGTTTGGAAATTCTGTATATCCTTGTTAATTAGGTCCATGATGATGCGTTCCATAGCCTTACATATCAGACTCATTAGGCTAATGGGAGTTAGAGCCAGTTCAGTTGTGTTAGAGCAATGCAATGATGATCTTTATGAGGGAGATTGGCGGCAAACCTAGCTATTTTGTTGCAGCAGGACTCAAGGCTTTGGAGGTCGGCTTTGCGCAAGTTGGTGAAATTTTGTGAACAGCATAAAACAGTGGATAAAAGGCAAGATTTCTAGTAGTGGCTACCCTGGCTTGTGGAGTTAGATAAGGTTTAGCCCTATAGAGAGTGCAGAGTTTAGCATGGACTTTTGATTGTTTCAGATATATGGATGTCAAATTTTAGTTGGTCATCTATGGTGATACCTAGGAGTTTGGCCAGGTTAGTTGGCTCAATTTTGGTGCTGTTTGTGGATAGAATAGAGAGAGGTTGCAAGTTGCTTTTGTTAGTTTTGTTTGCGAATATAATTAACTTAGTCTTTTTAGGGTTAAGAATGAGTTGGTGGCAAGAGAGGAATGATTCAGTTTCTAGAAATGCTTTTTGCATCTTGTCTTGGAGTTCGGGGGGGATGATACAAGGGTTGTGTCGTCTGTGTACTGTACGATTAAGGCTAGTTGGGCTGCTGACCTAAGGTTATTAGTAAATGATGAAAAGAAGGGGGGCCAGTATGGACCCTTGGGGTACACCAGTTAACAGTCAGTAAACAGGAGAGAGAGTGGTCCCATCTAGTAGCCTGTTGATGGTTTGATAGACAGCTGTATAACCATGTTAGGGTTGATTAACTGAGATTGTAAGTGGCAAGGTTAGGAAGTAGTTGGTGGGAGATGGTGTCAAATGCTTTTGACATGTCCAGGAAAACTTCAGAGACTAGTTGACTATTGTTCATAAGGTGGTGAATGGCGTTTGTGAATGCTATTAGGGCAGTGTTAGTACTATGCTTGCGTCAAAAACCATGCTGGGTGCCTGCTAGAAGGTTATTTGATGTAAGGTGGAGTAGGAGTAGCAGCTGAATACATTTCTCAAGGATCTTGGCTATGTGGGAGGCAGGGACGATTGCTATGGGAGGTAGTTAGCGATTTCTCTAGAGGGTCACCTTTGTGGAGGGGAATGATTATACAATCTTACATAGGTTAACACCCATCACAAGATCACAATTAACTTCCAAGAACATTTAAAGAAACCATTTTCCAAAAATATTTGGATACCATAACACATCACCTTTTCTGTAGCACTTTTAAAACATTTAATTGTAAAAAAAAAAAAGTCACTGTGCTATATTTTTATTAAACAAGAAACATCTGTACTATATTATCACTTATGACATAAGCAATTGCACATTTATATAAATGAAAACAAACCATATTTATTGACAAAATCCCAGCTGCATTTTACATCAAACAATTCTGACATAATTCTACATCTCTTATACTCTTCCCAATCATTGTCAAACATTACATATCTCATTCAACTCCTAACTTCCACCTCATTCCTCCCCTGTATTATTCCCAGACTTCCGATTTTTTCCTATGTAATTTGCTCCAAAAAAATAACCCAATTCCAGTTGCCTTATCTCTTACTATATTCACTACTTCTAGTACATTTGGTTTAGACTTTGATCTCCATTTTCTAGTAATTGCTTTTTTGACAGTCACCATAATTATACTCAGCAAGGCCTTACTATGTCTACGCAATTCCAATTACCCATCATAGCTCAGAAAAATAATTTCCTGAGTTACACCAATTTGCTCACCCGGAATCTCTGACAGAGTAGTCTACAGCGAATCTTTAAAGTCTGCCAACTCCTTAAACTCTCAGAAAGTATATTCCCAGTTACCTCTTTTCTTCCCCATCACACCCCCCATTTCCCTTCTACCCGAGGAAAAATTCTCTGGAATCAAATATCTATGTAAACATTTCCAATCAAAAATCCTAAATCTTCTAGATTTTGTTGCATATTTGGGAGACATACATATATACCCCCATTACTTTTGTGAATTGCATATCCAATTTCTCTTCCCAATCCTTTCTAACCTCCCCTCTGATCCTTATAGCTGTGCAATATTTGACATGCTCTAATAATTATTCATTTTTCAACTGCAACTTCTGTTCTAGATTCTACTAAAAACTCTACCAGTGCAGGCCTTTCGTTAGGACCCCCTATTTCTTTCTCTTTGCCTATACTCTGATATCAATCCTGGAGAGGGAAGGTAATCACTTACCAGCCAGTCCAAATAACTTCTTGGCGTCTTCCCATTCTATTAACTTTCCCTCTCTAGTTATTTGCTCCTAATACCTTAGTTCCTTTGCCAGTTTTCTCCAATAAAATCCAGCCCCCCTTGCCTACTGTTTCTATCGCTAATTGCAGTCATCCCTATTGGCGGAATCTCTTTTCTCCATTCTCACGTTGGCTTAGTTCTTAGAATACTTTTTGCTACTTTAGAATACTTTCTGCTTCTTTATGAATATAATATTCTTTATGATTATTGTTATTCTCCTTAAAGATCTGCATCCAAAATCCCAGTCGCTCCTTGTTTCTTGAGCTTCCCCCATTTCCATCATCCTTTTCCATTTTGAATCATAGGCTTCTGCTTGTGCTATGTATAGCAGCCTTAACTGTGTAGCTCTGAAATACCACTTCAAATCAGGTAATCCCAATCCGCCTTGTTCTACTTAATCAGCTTATCCCTCTGGTTGATAAAAATATGCCTGGCCTTTGTACAAGACTAAATGGACTAAACATTTTAATTGCTTCCATCTTACTACATCTTACAGAGCTTCCAATTTCTCAGTTTTTGTATTATCTTTTGCTTAGTCTCTTCCTACATATCCTTAGCTGCCACACCACACTTTTAATCTATACTCCTAAATATCTCATTTTATCATGTCCCCATAAATTTGGATATTGTTGAACCAATTAGTGTGTGGGCACATAATTTATTGCTATTGCCTTTCTTTTTAGCTTCATTAATTTTGTGTCCCAAAAAGATTTCAAACTGTCTCAATATGTTCCAAACACTGTAATGTCCTTTTCTGGTTTTGGCAGGTATAAAATATCATCTGCAAATATAGCCAGCTTTTCTTGAATACCATACCAATTATATCCTTGAATTTCGGAGTCCCTTTATTTTCTTTGTCAGTGGTTCTAAATACAATGCAAACAACAAAGGGGAACAAGGACACCGCTACCTGGTTCCTCTGCTCAAGCAGAAATTATCAGAGGACCCCACCCACTTTAATTTTCACCTCTGATCCCTCATATATTCTCCTGACCAATGTTATCATTTTTTCAGGGAATGCAAATACATCCATTGCCCTGCTCATAAAGTCCCAACTTACTCCGTCAAATGTTTTCTCTGCATCAAGACCTACCAACAACGGTGGTATTTTTTACATTCTGCTTCCCTCTGCATCAACAATGTCCTGTTAATGTTAAAAGTTTGCCCCCCCTCCACAAAACCACACCAATCCATATTTATCAATTTTTAGCATTACTTTTGCCATTCTTTCAGCAATTATAGACACTTAATAATCTTGGTTTAGTACTGAAATGGGTCTGCATGAAGCTGGATCTGATGTATATTTACCCACTTTATGTATTACAGCTACCACGGCTTTCTTCCAGGATGTTGGTATTTCTCCTCTTAAAATGCTATCAGTTTTTTCCCACTTAGCTTCCAAACTTCCACAGGAATACCATCTATTCATGGGGACTTTCTTGTTGATTTGTTATACATCACTGTTTCTATTTCATCTATTCTTAACCTGTTAATAATCGAGCCTCATTTCCATTTGCATCTTTGATTTCCACATTTCTCTGCTTTACTCAGACTTTTACAGAATTCCCCAAATATTTTTCTGACGTATTTCTAACACCTCTACAGGATCTCGTTACCTTCTTTCTGTTAAGCATTCTGCAGTTGTTCCTCCTCTTGCACTGTGAGGTCCCCCTATTATTACTGATGCATGATCCGAAAGTTATTGGATGCGTATCAAGACCTTCAATCAAATGCACATGTTCCTGGAAATGTAAATTCTGTCTAGCCTAGCCCAGTTTTTGTATCTTGGGGAATATGTAAATTCACTCCAAATGCCTAACATTGAACTCACACCTTTCATGCCAAATATTTTCATAAATTTCTTCAAAAATCTACACCCCCATTATACTTTCCCTTTTGGGCCCCCCAGGAACACATTCACTGCTGAAAATCAAATTCTAGTCCACAACTATAAGCAATATTCCTTGCTGAAAGCTGAATATTTCCTCCCAGAATTTTCTTAAACTCCATTATAGCAGTTTTAAGTGGAATATAAATACACGCCAGTGTCATCATCCTCCCTTGCCAGTAGCCCCTTACTACTACAAATCTACCATGATCATCTTTTTATCCACTTCTATCACTATTGGAGCTCCTCCTGCAATTAATATAAGTACTCCTCTTTCCCTTTATCATAGGTATTCCCCTGAATAATCATCCTGGAAATCTCTATCAAATTCACATGTTCAGTTGTTTCCAAGTGTGGTTCCTGTATCATAGCTATTTGCACTCTACATTTTAACAGAGTTCACTACTCTTTGTGTATTAATCTGAAAGACCATTGATATTTAAAAACATTACAAAAAGCATCATTGTATTAAAAATTATTATTCCCCACCTTTCATGTACAACAACTTTTTTTTAAATGTCTAGTTCCATCTTTTATGTTGCATGTATAAACCATTTGGCAGGTTTAACTTTTTATAGAGTTTTTCATATCCATTTGAGACCATGTCACATCTTGCAAAACCTTTCATTTTTTTGAAAGCCCTCAAAAAAAAAAAAAAAACACACACAATACCCCCCTAATACCTGTTAACTTAATACTAACACATACAATTATATACATCTTCAAATATTAAAGTTTTACCTTCCTAATAGTACCTAAAGGAAAGGTTATCCATGCTAAAATGCATGATGCAGCCTGTGCTTCTAACTGCTGCCTTGTTTTGTCTTATCTTTATAGCTCTCCCAGTTCGGAAAATACCTGAATGCTTTCAGAGAACATTACTTTCTAGCCAATTTCTCTATCAAATTGTCTCCATGGAGACATGTGGACCAGATACAGAAATTCTACTAAGCATACATTTATTTGCTAAAACAAGCCTTATAATATTCAATATTCTTTTTCATTTACTTGCTTGCTCTTAAAACGTGTTACTAGATCAAGCTAAGGGCCTTAATCCAGACATTTTCCAACACAAGAATGAGAAAAAAACAAATTTTTCTTTTGTCATGCTCTTTTAACCAGACTTTTTTTTTTTTTTACATTGCAGTGCCTGCATTTCTTAAAATTGAACTAGGAGAAAAAGAGAAGGGAGAGAGTAAAAAACAGGAGCACCTGTTTACAACAGTATCCCCATTGCACTTAAAAGCTGAGAAAACTATTTTAAAGCATGCAAAGAAAATCACATGCTATAAAAATAGTACTATTAAGAAAAAAAATAATTGTTTTACTTACAGTATAAACATTAATGACAAGAAGTAGGGTATATGTTTTGTTGGACTTGTGAGGGACTATAAAGTCCAAAAAACGTCCAATATTTTCACATTTTTTGTTCTGTCACATTTCACAAATATAATTACTACTTTATAATCCCACATTTGTCAATTTCCAAGTTACTGGTTTTATTCCTATTCATCTCTATCTCCCAAATCATGTCTCTGCTTCATTTTCAATGTACTCTTTATTCTTCTAGTCAACTCTTTTGCTTCCTTCCCTCTTTCCAGCATTTTTCACTGAAACATTGGAAAAGGTTTTACTGGTACTTCTCTCTGTGGTCTTTATTACCAGAAGAACAAGAAGCAAAATCTCCTTCTGTTTTACAGCTCACTTTTTGTTGGAGAAATGTTTGTATTTCATCCTTAGCATGTACTGCATCAAAAAATGATTTTGTCCCTCCAGGGAAGAGTATTTTGAAGATGGTTTGAATCTCAAGCCTGCTTCCCGACATTTCCTAAAGTGTGGAATAAATGTACTCCTCTTCTGCCTGGTGTACAATGAGTAATCATTTTCCACATGTACTCTGCTGTCTCCCACTTTTAGTACTTTGTCCTTCTGTCACAGTTTTGTCAGAATCAATTCCTTCTGCTGGGAAGATTGCATCTTTATTATTAAAAATCTACATTGCTTTCTCATACCCAGGCTTACAGCATACACAAGATGTCCCTTTTCAATTAACTGCTGCTGCTGTAGTATACCAGTCCAGTTTTGTGCTTTAATACAATTAATACAGTCTGTTCCTTTCAGCATTTCTGGAACAGCTGAAAAACTCGGGTTTTTCCTACGTGCTCTGTCCTCTAATTCTATTATTTTTTAAACACCTCTTCTTGAACAGTTTCATATTCAGCGAGCCTTTTCTTCATTTCAAACTGATTTTTGCAGTTTTATCACCTCATCTGAATATCTATTCAAAGCTTCTCCCATTTTTATAGCCCTTTGTTGTTTGAGTTGATATATTCCATTAGTGTTTCATTTATTTTAACCAGAGGTCTGTGTGCAGTTGTGTTATGCTTTTCTCTAGGCCATTGGAAGTCATGTCTGGGCTTGCACTGCTTTTTTGCTGAACAGCTGCAGTGCTTTTCCCAGTCAGTTTTATTCCTCGCCTTTTGTATCAGATTTTTCTTTAAGTCCTCTGTATTTCATTTTTTCCTGGTATCCAGGCAGTGCACCTACTAGCCAGGCACTGAAATTTACCCAGAAACACAAGTCCACTGACCTTCTCTGCTGAGTTTCTGTTTTCACACTGTAAGAGTCAGAATTAAGCTGTTAGTCAATGTGCAGTCATCTTGGGAGTCACTGTGCTATACTCTTGTCATAAAATAATGTATCTGAATTCATAAATTCAATGATAATTAATAAAATAATTAAATATTTGCATTCATCATCCTACACAGCTTGGTAAAGCGAATGGTGGCCCTGTATTTCAAAACGCTATCTATAGAAATACAGTCATCTATCCCTGACTTCACAGTGACATTTAACCTCAAATTGTCATACCAATTCTGTGTTCCAGCAATATTTTAGTCGTGTCACTGCTTTAATTCTGATACACCTTGTCTATAGTAAAAATACATTTATTAAATATATGGCAACCGACTGCATGTTTACTGAAAACATTTTCTAAATTCTTCCTCCTAATGTCATAATTATGTTCTTTTACTCCAGTCTTTAACTTCCTGGATATTTTCACCATATAAAAAGCTGGGCAGGAAGTACAGGTTGCCAGGCATACACCACCAGTTTCACAATTAAATTTCACTGGGCATGCTATACTTTTTCATAATGAGATATGCTTAAATATGGTCTACCATTTACTAATCTACAATATTTACATATACCACATTTATTCATTCTTTTACTTTTTGATGGCAACCGTTCCATCTGAGGGACTCTTGCCGGGCAGTGTTTAATGTTCCAATCTTTAATAAACATTACTATTGGTCATTCCTGACCTTGTCCTTTAATTCCTGTGTAAATACAACATTCCAGGTCTTCCTAACCACTTCTGTAACTTATAACTGTTAATACCAAATGGCAAAACTAGGGATAGGCTTGTGTCCCGATTTATGTTAACTACTGGGTTGTTTTCAATCTTTTAAATCCAAGAAAATGCTCAGCAAACAGATTCCTCCCCAAAAATATTTATTGCAGATAATCCAAACCACAAAAAAAGCAAACAAAAACTCCAAGTGAGGATTAAGCCACCATAAGCGCTTTCGTCCCCAAAAGTACACGTTAACATGGAACTTTATCAGATGGCAGCAAAAAGACATGATATCCTTAAAATAGATTTGTTGTGTGACATCACTTCCCCCAGAAAGACAGATAAAGAAAATAACCACAACTCATACATTTTAAAAGTCAGCAATTATGAATAATCAGACCATAATATATATATATATATATATATATATATATATATATATATACATACATCCTATAAAGCAACATTTTTAAAAACATACGTTAAAATGTATAATAGAAAGTAAAAAAAAAATAAAACGTTAATAAAAAAAATCATCCAACAAGCGACATGTATAGCACTACCATTTAAAAGAGCTTAAACAGCTCTGTGCCTTGCATTTGCTCAAATACAACCAGAAAACCCAACAGGGAAAACCAGAATAGAGAAAGTACAGTTGTGTACACTTACCATAAATGTAGATGTTAGAGTGTATTCACTGTTGCAGTCATTACATTTGGGTAATCTGCTGGCAGGTTGCCCTCAGTCGGCCTGATTAACAAAGTCCTGGGTCCTGCGTTGGTTGCTGTCCCTTCTTCCATGACGTCAGGCCGTCAGGGGTATAAAACATGCAGCCGATGCCATTTACATCAGTTTTTCTTGCCCCAGATGTCAGGTGCCCCCCAAAAGGGGAACAAAAAATAAATAAATAAATAAATATATATATATATATATATATATATATATATATATATATATACACACACACACACACACACACACACACACGTATAAAATTTAGAACACAAAAAAATATGCCTCCAATCAAAAGCAAATACACCAACAAGGCTTTTAAGCATATTAAAAGAAAGCAGAGGTATAGTAAGAGAAAAACAGGGGCTGGGGGGTGGGTAACCAGGACTGCAACAGTGAATACACTTGAACATCTACATTTATGTAAGTGTACTATGTTCTTTGTGTTTCACTGTTGCAGTCATTACATTTGAGTAGATTCCCAAAGCTTTGGTTGGGAGGATGGATTTAAATAGAATTTGGAGCAGCTATAAGGCCCTGCAGGAAAGCAGTGGCAAAGCCTGCTCTGGGATTTAGAGAAGAGAGGTAAATGGCAATGTTTGGTGAATGTATGAACTGAGCTCCAGGTAGCCGCTTCTAGAATGTCTCTGGTAGGAACCCCTCTGAGAAAGGCTGCAGAAGTAGATGCTGCCCTGGTGGTATGAGATCTGATTCCCTTGGGGACAGGTTTACCATGGTGCATATGGCAGAAACGAATACAATGGCTTATCCATTTTGAAATAGTCTGCTTTAAAATGGTCTTTCCCTCTGCCCCTGCAGCAAATGCCACCAGTAATTGTTCAGATTTTCTTAAGAGATTTTGTCCTGTTTAAGCAGAATCTTAGTTGTCTGTGTACATCCAAGGAATGCAGAATCTGCTCACCCTTGTTCTGTGGATTTGAGAAAAAAGTTGGCAGATGAATGGTCTGATTAAGGGCCACACTAGATACCACTTTAGGCATAAAGGATGGATTGGTCCAGACAGCCACCCTGTCCGGGTAAAATATAATAAAAGGATCCACTGCCAAAAGAGCCTGTAGTTCTGAAATCCTTCTAGCTGAAGTGACTGCTAAAAGAAAGGCTGTTTTCCAAGAGAGAAATTTTAGGTCTGCAGTAGCAGCTGACTCAAAAGGAGGTAGAGTGAGTTTTTCCAAAACAAAATTGAGGTCCCATGCAGGAGTTGGTACTCTTCAGGGAGGTCTTAAATTTTTGGCCCCTCTGAGGTACTGCTTTAGCAGAGGATGAGAAGAGAGGGGAGGCACTGTGTGTTGTAATGAGCTGAAATGGCAGAGGCATGGATTTTTATGGAAGAAAAAGATAGGCCCTTGTGAAGCATCTCAGTTAAGTATCGCAGAATCTGAGGAATACTGGGCATTGCTGTGCTTATTCCTTGTGCTTGGTTCCAGGCACAGAATCTTTTCCATTTGGCAGCATAAGATTTTCTAGTACTTGGCCTTCAAGCCTCCAAAATGACATCCATCACAGGTTTGCTGAGAGATGTAACTGGTGAAATTAGTTGAGTAGCTATGCTGCCAGATTCAGTGTTTGGAGTCGAATGTGCAGAATTTGATAATTCTGCAGAGACAGTAGGTAAGGTATCTGAGGCAGGTACCATGGAGGAAGGTGCGACATATTGCGTGGGAGTGGGAACCAGTGTTGGTGAGCCCAGTCTGGAGCAATCAGAATCATTTTTGGTTTTTCCTGTCTGACTTTTAAGACCTTGGGGAGCAGAGGCAGAGGGGGAAAGGCATAGACTGATGGGTTTTTCCAGCTGAAGGATAGAGCATCCACTTTCCAAGCTTTTTTGTGATGAATTCTTCTGCAAATTTTGTCCAACTGATAGTATTCGGGTGCAGCAAAAAGATCTATGTCTGGGGTCCCCCATTTGCGTGTCAACATGTGGAAGATTTGCGGCTCTAGTTTCCATTCGTGTGGGTCCATAAGATTTCTGCTTAGTTCATCTGCCTAAGTATTCTGCTTTCCTGGCAGGAATTGAGCTAGTAGATGTATTTGATAAGTCAAGGCTGTGCTCCACAATGCCATGGCTAGTCTGCAAAGGGGGGTAGGAATGGGTACCCTCCTGCTTGTTTATGTACCACATGACTGTGGTGTTGTCTGTCTTTATCAGTAGTTGTCCTGGATGAAGCTAGTCCTTGAAGGCTGTCACAACATTCTGTACAGCTATCATCTCTTTCTGGTTGATATGTAGGTGCATTTGATTCTGGCTCCATTGGCCCTGAATGCATCTCCCTGCCAGATGTGCTCCCCAAGCATAATATGATGCGTCTGTAGTCAGGGTTTGGGCGACAGGGGGGTGGAATGAATGACAGTCCCTTGTTCTGGTGGCAGGCCTCTGCCCACCATAGGAACTCTAACTGCAGGCAAGGAATGATAGGAATCATTGTTTCCAGGCTGTGACAATGTTGACTCCATAAGCTTTTTCGGTACCATTGCAGTTTCCTCATATGCAGCCTTGCATATGGCATTAATAGAATGCAGGAGGCCATGAACCCCAAGGCCTGCAGAATTTGTCTTGTAGACAGCTGGGTTTTTGTGGCCACCTGTTTGAAGTAAGTCATCAATTGAATTTGTTTTTCTGGCGTAAGGTAGGTCATCTGGGCATCTGTATTCAAGCTCGCACCCAGGAATGTAATTATTTGAGAGGGAACCCAGTTGAGATTTCTTTTCATTTATGGTGTATCCTACACAAGTTGGAAGTCTTTTTACAAACGCCAGATGTTTTAGAAGAGTGTCCTTGCTTTCTGCCTGAATTAGACAATCGTTCAGGTAAGGATAAATTTGAATGTTTCTTTGTCTGCAAAATGCAATTACTGGTGCCCGGCACTTTAAGACCCTGGGCGCAGTAGATAAGCCAAAGGGCAGTGCAGAGAACTGGTAATGCAAATAGCCTGCTTTGAAGCAGAGGTATCTTCTGCAAGATTCCCTGACTGGGATATGCAGGTAAGCCTCTTAAGTCTAGAGTTACCAACCAGGCATCCTTGCCTAGCATAGGCAGTAACTGTTGTAGAGTCAGCATCTTGAATTTTGGAATGTCCAGAAATGTATTTAGAATGGATAAGGCCAGAATTGGACGCCATGATTTGTCTTTTCTGGGTACTAGGAAAAGCCTTGAATAAAAACCTTGCCCCTTTTCCTTTTCTGGCACTGGTTAAATAGCCCCCATATTCATGAGGGACATAACTTGTTTCTGAGCCTCTGCCCACTGATTTGGAGGCAGATCTGGCCATCCCTTTGGGACTGGCAAAGTGTGGAAAAAAATCTGTATCCCTGTGATACTATATTTAAAACCCACTTGTCCTGGGTAATTACTTGCCAGTTTTGTGCATGTAGTGCCAGTTTTCCCCCCAAAGGGGCAGCCAAAAGATAAGTGCTTGGTGATTGCAGTGGAAAGTCATTGAAACTGTTTACCATAGGAAGGTGCCTTGTTACTTCCAGATTTGGAGGTGGAGGCACCCCGTTGTTTTGTTCTACAAGTTCCTTGTGACCGAAACCTGGAGCCTTTGGAATGTCTTGATTTGACCTGAGCGGCTCTGGTGGGTACTGGAAAGGACCAATTCTTAGTAGGCCAGTGCCTACTGAACCTGGGTAGCTGCACTTGTAGGAAATATTTTACAGTTTGCATAGATTTAGCTTTATCTTTCATCTTTTTCAAAACTTCTTCTGCCTTATTACCAAATAGATAAATATTGTAAGGGAACATCCAACAATTTTGCTTTAACATGATCAGACAGATTTTGCTCCTTGAGTCAAGCATGCCTTCTTATCACAGATCCAGTTACAGTGGCTCTGCAAGAGGCATCCAAGGAATCAAAACCACATTGCAAAGTATGCTTTCCAACTTGTTCAGCTGAATGCAATAAATCCTGCAACTCTATTTTCCACACAGTCAGAAATCAACATAATTTTTTAAGTAAGCCCATGACATGCTGCTGATACTTAAGCATATGAAATTGACAATTTAAAGCCCTGAATGCCAAGGTTGCAGACGTGTAGACCTTCTTACCCAATCTATCCAGCGCCCTGGAGTCTCTAACAGAAGGGGTAGGATTTTTAGCAGTAGAAGCCTCAACGTCCTTGGGACCCTGGGAAATGGTTTCAGGGTCAGCAGTAGGGTTTTTAAAGAGGAATTTGTGGGAGTCAGGAACCCTGTAATATCTGTCTGGCTTACTAGGAGCCGGAGGCAGGGAATCAGAAGCCATGCTGGATTCTGAGAAAACATCATCAACAATGTCTAGAACAGGAGGTACAGCCAAAGGCCTATGCTGAGGAAGAAGGAAATCCCTAAGCCTCTTTTTAGATTCTGAGAAATCCTGACTCTCCCAGTGAAAGTGTTCCCTTAGGGTATGCAAAGTTTCTCCAGAAGAAAAATCCTCAGGAGGAGAAGCAGAAGGGATGGAATCTTCTGCATCAGAGTCCTCATAAGGTGGAATATATGATTCCTGATCAGAGGAGGAATCAGAAGAAATAGAAACCTGATCTGATGATTCAGTCAGTGCGTTGCCTAGGCCTCTTAGCAGAAGGGGAATCGGTACCCCTGATCAAGGTAATTAAATCCTCAGACATTTTGATCGTCATTTTTTTTAGGCATAGAAGTTGATTTTGGCCTTAGTTTTGAAGATGGCGTCAGTTTAACACCCTCAGAAGCCGGTGCCTGCTCAGCGGCTCCGGACCCATGTAAGGGAGAGACATGCACGGGTTCAATACTTAAAAAGTGTCTCGTGGCATACCGGATTCCGAATGGGTCTCAGCAGAGGCCTGCGAATCAAAAGTAGCAGGTATCAGGGGCTGTGAAAGCGCCTCACTGAGTACCGGCGAACCGGTGACTGGCTTAGGAGAAGCTTCATCATCAGTTTTGGACCTTGACGGCCTGTCTCTGTCTTTTTCTTTGCGTTTTTAGGTATTCCAGTAAGTCGGATTGCTAACAGACGACATTTCTGGATAGTTAAATCTTGAGCCAAAATATTTTGATGCAAAAATATACTGACTCTTAATAGTGCGTTGATTAAATTTAGCACAAAACCGACAGCAAGGCACGTTGTGGTCAGGGCCTAGGCAAGGAATACAGTACAAATGAAAATCCTTATGAGTTATTTGCTTCCCACAAGTTTGTTTGTGTCTTTCGGCTTTTCCCAGTTAGGGGTCGCCACAGCGGAACTCCGGTCCGCTAATGATTGGTAGTTGATTTTTACGTGCCGAGTTACCAGCCCTTATGCACAACCTTCAACGAAGGTACGCCCATTCATGCATGTCTCCACACAGAAGACGCTCTAGCGGAGAATCGAACTGGATAGCGTCTTACTGTGAGGCGACAATGCTACTGCAGCACCACCACCGCAGATTTTGCTTCCCACAAGTAATACAATTATTAACTTTTACTGACATCGGGAAGGAGCAAGAAAATGTTTCCCCAACGGGGTACTTAGCTTTAGATTGAAGACTTCGGTTCTGAAACTAGAAAATGAAAATTTCAGGAGTCGGCTGTCCGGCACTTGCGAACTGCATCGGCCACCGCGCGGCAAAAAAGACTGATGAAAATGGCGTTGGCTGCATGTTTTATATCCCTGAAGTCATGGAAGAGGGGACAGCAACCGATGTAGGACCCAAGACTTTGTTAATCAGGCCGACTTGAGGGCAACCTGCCAGCAGATTACCCAAATGTAATGACTGCAACAGTGAAACACGAAGAACATCCTAAGTTAATCATCTATGCAGTGCTTTTAGTTTTAGTAAACTAGTAATAGAAACACTGTCATTGAGACCCGTCCAGCATGTAGCATTCAAACAGAGCTGCCACACTAGCTCCGCTTTTTCTAAGTACTGCCGGGCCCCCCCTCTTTCCGAACAAGGTATTATATTGCACCATACACAACCCTCTCAGTATCACACGAGCCCTTAAATTGCAACCTTAGTTTAATATTATTGATTTTAACTTCATTATTCTCAAAAATACAGGAACAAAATTTGCATCTCCCACATTTATGAGTGAAACCAAATCCTGCACTATTCACATTACACTCCAATGTATTCTTTAGATTTCGACCCCTCTTATACACACAAATAGGTTTAGCAGCAATGGAATCCCTAATGGCACTATCACTCAGAAGTTCCCAGTTTTTAGTCAAAATGTTAAGGGCATTTTTAGAGTCATAAGCAAAGGTAGTAAGAAAACACACTTTTGATGAATCCTGAGTAAAGGCCATATTAAAATTACAAATAGCTTCTGTTGATGTGGCAGTATGGACCCCACCTATAGCACCCTGATGTGGTGTTAAGAGTATCAAGGTTTGATGGAGAAGTACTGGCCTGCGGATCTAAGATGGGCCGAAAGTGGCCATTCCTTTTTTTTTCAACCACTTCATCCATGATATTTTTGGTGAGTTCCCTGGGGTAACCCCTCTTACAAAACATGTATTTTAAGTTACTACATTCTATTAAGAAGTCATCTTATAGGCTCACCATTCTGGCCGCTCTAACGAATTGGCCCTTTACCACCCCTCATTTTTGAAAAAAGGGATGGCAGCTCATGAAGTGGAGAAAACTGTTAGAATAGGTCTCCTTTCGGTGTATTACAGCCACAAATCTATTAAATACGTAATCTTTTTTCAGCAAAACATCCAAACATGCTATACTAGTTTCTTCAATGGTGTGTATATATTGTAAAAAGGAGGTGGTTACATTTATGTAATCCAAAAATGGATGGATTAGGTCCTTGGACCCCTTCCATAAAATAAAAAAATAGTCAAGGAAACAGGTATACATGTGGCAGTGTGGGAAGAAGGTAGACTGCGTCAAAAACCTCCTTTCCCATTCTAACATAACAATGTTCGCATATAACCTGCCACATGCCGCACCCATGGTCACCCCTTGAGCTTGTAGATAGTATTTCTTATCAAATAGAACAAAATTATTATGCAGAACCAAGTCCAATAAAAGTAACAACATTATACACCTATCATGTGGTAGGCCAACTGAAAAAAGATATTTAAAAAAACATTCTGTACCTATATCATGTAGAATTACACTATAAAGATCCTTCACATCGATTGTAATCAAAACGTATGATTTGTCAAACTTGGTTTCATGTATCTTCCTCAAAAAATCTCAGGAATCTTTACACAGTAAGGGTTCCCTTTTAAGAAACTCTCAGTTCACTATCTAGGAACCTTGCCATCTTGCCACAGGGTGTGTAATGGAAGACCTCGCATCCACAATATGGCACATAGGGGGCTGGCATAAATTCTTATGCATCTTGGGAATCCCAAAGATGACTGGTGTCTGACTGACTATATTAGGAAAATGTATGAAATCACCGACACCCCTACATATATAGAAAGCTCCTTAAATAAGCTGAATGGGGCTTACAGAAAAATTAGGGGGCACTTGAAAGACCTACTTATAGAAAGACCTGCATTTTTTTGTCTACTGATTTTCCGGTTACACCAGTCATCTTTGGGATTCTCAAGATGCATAAGAATTTATGCCAGCCCCCTATGCGCCCTATTGTGAAAGCGAGGGCTTCCATTATACACCCTATGGCAAGGTTCCTAGATATTGAACTGAAAGAGTTTCTTAAAAGGGAACCTTTACTTTGCAAAGATTCCTGGGATTTTTTTGAGGAAGACAAATGAAACCAAGTTTGACAAATCATATGTTTTGATTACAATCGATGTGAAGGATCTTTATATAGTGCAATTCCACATACAGAATTTTTTTTTTAATATCTTCACCACATGATAGGTGTATAATGTTGGTACATTTATTGGACTTGGTGCTGTGTAATAATTTTGTTCTATTTGATACCATGGGTGTGGCATGTGACGGGTTATATGCTAACATTGTTATGTTAGAATGGGAAAGGAGGTTTTTGACACAGTCTACCTTCTTCCGACACTGCCACATGTACACCCGTTTCCTTGACTATATTTTTATTTTATGGAAGGGGCCCAAGGACCTAACCCATCCATTTTTGGATTACATAAAATGCTACCACCTCCATTTTACAATTTACATACACCATTGAAGAGACAAGTATAGCATATATAAATGTTTTGCTGAAAAAAAGACTATGTACCTAATAGATTTGTGGCTGTAATACACCAAAAGGAGACCTACTCTAACAGTTTTTTCCACTTCACGAGCTGCCACCCCTTTTTTCAGAAACGAGGGGTGGTAAAGGGCCAATTTGTTACAGCAGCTAGAATGGTGAGCCTGTAGGATGACTTCTTAATAGAATGTAATAACTTAAAATGCATGTTTTGTAAGAGTTACCCGAGGGAACTCACCGAAAATATCATGGGTGAAGTGGTTGAAAAAATAAGGAATGGCCACTTTCGGCCCATCTTAGATCCACAGACCAGTACTTCTCCATCAAACCTTGATACTCTAACACCACATCAGGGTGCTATAGGTGGGGTCCATACTGCCACATCAACAGAAGCTATTTGTAATTTTAATATGGCCTTTAATCAGGGTTCATCAAAAGTGTGTTTTCTTACTACCTTTGCTTATGACTCTAAAAATGTCCTTAACATTTTGACTAAAAACTGGGAACTTCTAATGAGTGATAGTGCCATTAGAGGTCCCATTGGTGCTAAACCTATTTGTGTGTATAAGAGAGGTCGAAATCTAAAGAATATATTGGAGTGTAATGTGAATAGTGCAGGATTTGGTTTCACTCAAAATGTGGGAGATGCAAATTTTGTTCCTTTATTTTTTGAGAATAATGAAGTTAAAATCAATTTTATTAAACTAAGGTTGCGATTTAAGGGCTCATGTGATACTGAGAGGGTTGTGTACGGTGCAATATACGATACATGCCCTTGTTTCCATATAGGAAAAAACGAATGAAAACTTAAAAGTCAGAATAAGTGAGCATGTAAGGAACATCAAGGACAAGTTTGAATTCAATGCCCATTGCTAGGCATACTACACAACACCCAGACCACACATTTAAATTCTTTATTTTGGATATAATACCTTGTTCGGAAAGAGGGGGGGCACTTATTAGAAAAAGCAGAGCTAGTGTGGCAGCTCTGTTTGAATGCTACATGCTGGCCGGGTCTCAATGACTCTTTCCATTTCTAGTTTACTAAAACTAAAAGCACTGCATAGATGATTAACATAGGTTCTCTATTCTGGTTTTCCCCGTTGGGGTTTTTTGGTTGTGTTTGAGCAAATGCAAGGCACAGAGCTGTTTAAGCGGTTTAAAATGGTAGTGCTATACATGCTGCTTGTAGGAAGTATTTTTTATTAACTTTTTATTTTTACTTTCTATTATACATTTTTTAACATATTTTTAAAAATGTTGCTTTATATATATATATATATATATATATATATATATATATATACACACATACACACACATTTTTTATTGTCTGATTATTCATAATTGCTGACTTTTAAAATGTATGACTTGTGGTTATTTTCTTTCTTTGTCTTTCTGGGGGAAGTGATGTCACACAACAAATCTATTTTAAGGATATCATGTCTTTTTGCTGCCATCTGATGAAGTTCCATGATAATGTGTACTTTTGGGAACGAAAGCGCTTATGGTGGCTTAAATCCTCACTTGGTGGAGTTTTTGTTTGCTTTCCGTGTGATTTGGATTGTCTGCAATAAATATTTTTGGAAAGGAATCTGTTTGCTGAGCGTTTTCTTGGATTTTGTGGTTTTTGGACTTTTTTGTTTTATTGCTCGTTTTCAATCTGTTCCCTGCCACTAAATGATGATGCAAATCTGACGTCCTGTCTATGGTATCTCTTGACCATTTCCAAGATGTCTTGTGGGTGCGCTCATTCCCTAAACATGGTTAATATAATATGGTTTAGAAAATCAACTATCCTCACTAATCAGTCTTGATGGGTAAATTCTCCTTTAATCACTCACTTTTGTTATGTGGGGTGACAGCTGTTATAATTTAAGTATGCATTTGAAAATGTGTCCTTTCTATACAAGTTGGATGTAAACTGACCTCTACTCAAATCCTTTCCCAATGTTATATGCAAATAATCCCGTTCACCTAAGTAGCTGTTGTGCTGTATGTTCCCATTTTTTTTTTATATAAAATATCTATATCCACACATATATATATATATACATAAAGACATGCAGGTAGGTGCGAGCGTGAATGGGCGTGCCTTCATTGAAGGTTGGGCTGGCAACTCGGCACTGTAAAAATCCACTGCCAATCATGAGCAGACCGGAGTTCCGCTGTGGCGAACCCCTAACCGGGAAAAGCTAAAAGACTCAGCAGCAAGATACAGAAAGGAGACATTTTTTGATACATACATTATAAGAGTTGTCACCCCACATACAAAAACAGAGTGATTGTTAACAGGTAAATAGTATGGATATCAAGATTATTTAATTAGTAAGGATGGTTGGTTTACTGAGCAAATGGATTTTGTACTGATGTTGTTTACAGAGAGACGGTACCCGTAAGGCATCTTGGAAATAGTCGAGATATGTAGTTGACTGGAGGTCAGATAGTCTTGCACCATTACATAGCTGGCAGGGGACAGATAAACGATCCAGTAGTTAGCATAAACCAGGATACAAGCCTAGCCCTAGCTTTGGCATTGACACTTAAGTTTACGGAAGTGGTTAGGAAGATCTGGAATGTTGTATTATCAAAGAACTAAAAAAACAAGGTCAGACAATAGTATTTAGCAAAGGTAGGAACATTAAAACCTACCTGGAAAGAGTCCCTCAGATGGAACGGTTGCCATCAAAAAGTAAAAGAATGACTAAATATGGTAGATGTAATCATTGTAGGTTTGTAAACAATGGACCATATGTAAATGTAATTAATTATGTAAAAACTATAACATGTCCAGGAAAATTTAATTCCAAAATGACTGGTGGTGTACACCTTGCAAGCTGTACCTGCTCCCCAGCTTTTTATGTTGGGGGAAAACATCCAGGAAATTAAAGGACAGAAAAAAAAAAAAAAAAAAAAAAAAAAAAAAAAAACATTGACAGGAAAAATTTAGCAAATGCCTCGAGTAAACAAGCGGCCAGTTGCAGTACATTTAATAAATTTATTTATTTTTATTATAGACAAGGTCTATCAGAACCAAAGGAGTGGTGATGTTGAAACACTGCTGGAATGCAAAGAACTGGTATAGTGACTCAGGGTAAATGCCAGTGTGAAGTCAGGAATAAATGATTGCATTTCATAGTGTTTTGAAATACAGGGCCAACATTCTTTAAGAATTTTATACTTTGCCAAGGTGTGTAGTATGATGAATACAAATGTTTATTTTTTATTAAGTATCGCTGAGTTTATGAATTCAGGTAAATTTTAAGACAGCAGTATTCGACAGTGATCATTTAATTGTAAAAATTATGTTTTAGATGTGCTGCATAAAGGACAATGATGTGTTACGGTAACCAATATTTTCAGAAAGTGGTTTCTTTAAATGCTCATTGGTAATTAATCATGTGATCTTGATGTGATGGGTGTTCAGTTATATAAGTGAAAATACTGCCATTACAAACTTTTTGACTCTGAAGTCCCATAAAAAGTTAAAGGGAAGAAAGAGCTTAGTTTGAGTGTCTACAATACATTTGTGGAAGAGTGTACATCCCACTGGTCTTGCTGCATTTTTGTTTCAACTCCTTTAGATTCTTTGGAATCCTGCTTCACCCCAACATCTTAATATCAGAGGAAAAAATGAATTCTCCTCTTTTGGGCTTGTATAATTTCCGCTATCCTCGAAGGCCAACTAGGAATGCCACAGGCAAACACATTCTCCTTGCCAACATGAATATTGCCTTTCACTAGTGGCTGCTGCCTACAAAAAAAACTCCCACCATTCAAACAATTTCAAACTCCAGCCTCCATTTCATCACACTTTCCCTAAGGAATGAGCACCACTGCTCAACTCTTGCCAAAGCTAACTGGCTTCCCACACAGCAGTGTAACAATCTATTTCAGTCCACAGCTTTGCAAACTCCTTAGGGAAGATTTCAGCCTAACTTTGGTTTAGGCAAGCTCCTACATAAAATCTTTGGCATAATTACTCAGAATGATTCTTTCAAACACAGAGAATTAACCTCCAGTGCCTAGACCATTCCTTTTCCATTCTTGGCCCTGAACACTGGGAAACTACCCCTCACCCACCTTCAAAGGCCTCTCAACTTGCTCTTCTTTTCAGACACACCTAAAAGATATTATGTCCAAAGCAGAATGCAATTGCTTCTCCTCAGGTCACATAATCTGATCAACCAACCTTCTACAGTACATCATAACTTCCATCTTCATTAGGCTGGTGTTATACAAATATCATACATAACAGTCTTCTGTCTGCCTTTTGATAGCAAGTTTTTGTGCATTTTTAAACTCTTACCTCTGTATACTATTTATCAGTGTGTTAACTTATGCATATTTCTATTTCCTTGCTCACGGACTTCTTTTGTACATCTGATCAGTATCGTAGTTGCTCCTTGTGGCCTGGCTGTGACTGATTCGATAGCCACCTGGATACACAAAAGCTTATACAACTACACTTTTTTGCACTTAATTTGTTTCAGTGGTAGTTAACAAAACTGTGCTGCATTTATTCATTTGCTTGATATTGCTGGTCTCCGTGTCTGCATTTTGTCTTTCCCGCACCCTCCCACCCAAGTGTTGCTGTATTCCTAAACTTGGTGGCTTTGGAATTGCCCACTCCTGCTGTAAATTTGATTTTGGACACTCCTCCCATTTCCATCTCATTTGCTTACTCTACTGAGTACAGTGTGATCATTTGGGAAAGCCAACCCCCTTACTTTCTTAATCTTGAATTATCTTCTGTTTCTTCCCTCTCCACTAAAAGAAAAAATAAATTTACACTTTATTCAACCACTTTTACTGTAATTGTGTTCTTCCTACTTTATCTTATTTTGCCTTGCTGCTTGCTCTTAAATGTCTAAGTGCTTTTATTCTGCTGTATTTATTACTGCTCGTTAGTAGCCTGATTAAATTTGTCTGTTATTCTAAGATTCTTAGTTTTGGTTTTAGCACTTGGGCTTCAGGCCAGTTATTTAATGTCTAAGAAGGTATTTCTTGTCTACACTCTTGTGGACAAATCTTATCAAACCCTCTCTCCATTCAGTCCATCCAAGTATTCAGAACACTATGTCTGGACAATTCCCATCTGTTTCTCCTGCCAACCTGGTTGACATGGGCAAACTGAGACAATGTAGCAACTGCCTCATGTTCACTGACAACCCCTCTTCTCCTACCCCACAATTCTTCAACTTGCAAGAAATGCATCTATATTACTAACCTGGAATCTATGCTCTCTTGTGCCACAGTCAATGCTCCTGACAAAGAGGAGATTGCCAGCACAAACACCACACCAACCATATCACAACACACACTCACCTATGCAGAGGTCTTCGATAAAAGCTTAAAACAGGAGAGACCTCCAAAACGCACTCACAAACATTCCACATGCAACACCAAACACATTACAGACAACACACCAGTCTTTCACAAACACAGCCCATAAGGCATAATAATAAACCAAACATACTAGTCATTGGCGACTCAGTTGTGAGACACACCAATGTCCCCCCCTCACCAGGCTCGACAAGGAGAAGATCACTGTCAGTTGTCTGTCAGGTGCCAGAATCTGCCACATCACGCACACACAAGCCTCTCTACAACAGGTACAAGTATGACTCTGTCATTGTCCATGTTGCATTAATGACTTGAGACATACCTCCCTGGACTATATGAAAAGAGACATGATTAATCTCTCAGTGTATGTGTCCCAGGCAGGTATGACCCTAGAACTAAGCAGCATCCTACCTTCACCAAGAATGATACCACAACCCCAACAAAAAATAATCGACTTCAACTGGCTTAGTTTCCGGTGCCATTCCAAGGGGATCCAGTATCTGTCTGCCTGTGATGACATGGCTGACAGGCCTAGATGCTTTTCCAGAGGTGGCCTCTACTTGTCACCCCTGAGATTCAGGCTTCTGTCCAAGGCTCTTGCCTCCTCCATTGTGCCTTTTTTAGGCAATGTCCCAAAGACAACTCTTCCAACATAGGACTGTCAAAACACAAATTGATGGTCATGCTGCTTAAAGCTAAGAGCCTTAACCTGAAGATGCACTCACTGGAGGCTCTCCTCACACTGGAAGATGCCAACATCTGTGCAGCCATGGAAACATGGTTCAAAGCTGCGGTGAGCACCCCTGCCTTACCAGGCTATACCTCATTCACACATTCCAACCCCAAAATGAGGTTGGGAAGATTAAGGGTGGTGGAGTCTCTAATTTCATTAAAGAAAAGCACACCTCCAGACTGGTTTGCATGATACACTAGAACTACTCCTGGTGAATATGACAATTGGCAAGACACCCATCCAAGTTACAGCCAGCTACAGAACCCTCTCAATGACTGAGGACACCCACTCCTCCTACCTAGAGCTACTTGAATCCATCAAGGTACCACCTAACACTCTGATCCTTGGTGACTTCAACTAGCCCACCATAGACTGGATGAACTATTCCTGCACTAATGTACTCACCCAACGATTCCTAGACTTCATCAATTGTAACACACTAGACCAGCTTGTCTTATCCTCCACAAGGGGAGATAACATTCTAGGCTTGGGTCTCACCAACATGGGTGACCACTGCACCACCCCCATACTAAGTTCTTCCCTGGTAAGATCAGACCATCAGTCTGTCTCATTCAAAGTTTCTATCCTGTCCAAACCCCCAGCCATAACCAGGCTACAAAACTTCTCAAAAGCTGACTACAGCCTTCTAAGGAATGGTATCAGTAGCTTCATACCACACTGCTCCCTCAGAGGATGCAGACTACTATACTGAACAGTATGACAGTGCAGTATACAAGCACCTGTACACCTGCATGGACTCAACCATACCCAACAGAACTATAACCTGCTCAAGGAAACACAAACCTATCTGGTGGACATCCTCTATCAAAAGCCTTTACAACAAAAGGAAGAAACTATTGTCAAAGGGTAAAAAGGCATAAAATTCCAACTGGAAAAACTTCCTCCTTAGCCTCAACAAGCAAATTAGATAACTAGTGAAAACCTCCAAAGCCATTTATGAATCGAAACTAGCCTTCAAAAAAAGGGTAACCACAAAGCCTTTTGCAGTTACGGCAAGAACCTCCATGGCAAAGCTCAGGTTTGTTCCACATTAGTTCTTAACAGTAACGCTTAGACTGATTCTGCTGACTTAGCCAACCTGCTAGCGGATAGGTACAGTGCAAACTTCACTCCCCTGTCCCCTCCCCCAAAAGCCCATTCAGCATCCCTGATACTTGTCCCGCACCTCACATCTCCATGGATCAAATCTTAAAGGCCCTATCCAAAACAAAGAACACAGCTTCCATGAGACACAACAGTATCCCAGGCTGTATTCTGCACCATCTCCAGCAAGAACTAGCCTTGCCATTAAGCATCCTATTCAACCATAGCCTAAGTACAGGCTTTATTCCAGCAGACTGGAGAATTGCAATTGTCATTCCCCTGGCACAAAGGTGGTGCAACTACTGACCCTGGAAACTATTGCCCCATTAGCTTGACAAGTCTGATCTGTAAGGCCATGGAATGTATTATTATGGATCTCATAAACAAGAACATAATCTCCAAGCACTTGACCCCACCCAGTTCAGATTAGTCAAGGGCAGATCTTGCCTGTTGAAACTGGTTGACTTTTTTTGAGACTGTCACCAAGGCCCTGGATGAGCGAAAGTCAGTACATATACCTTACCTTGACTTGGTCAAAGCCTTTGACATAATCCCCCACTCGGGCATAATCGAAAAGTTAACAAAACGTGGTGTAAATCCCGGTCTCATCAGGTGGGTGGCCAACTGGCTCACTGATAGGACCCACAAGGTCAAAATAAGTGCCTCTACCTCAGACAGCAGACCTGTCACTAGTGGTGTTCCCCAGGGATCTGTCCTGGGACCTCTATTTGGCATCTACTTCTCAGAGGTCCAGGGAAAGACAAAGGCCTGTGCTGACCAAGTTTGTGGACAACTGGAAGTTGGGTTCTGTCACTGAGTCCCCAAATGATGTTAACATACTACAAGAGGGTCTCACAGCAACAAATGATTGGTGCCAAAGTCATGGCCTCAAGTTAAATGCAAAAAAATGTATTATCATACCATTCAGCAAAAAACACGGCCCCTATTATTTACCACATCAACGGCAACCCCCCAAGCACACAACCTGTGGTGAGAGACTTGGGTACACAGGTTGACAACAATTTCACATTCAACCATCATGTAGCAGCAGTGGTCAGAAAAGCCTTTTACATGGTTCATCTCACATGTAAAGGGATTGCATCCAGAAAAAAAGGAGGTTATTACCTCTGTACTCCTCCGTCATTAGGTCAATAATTGAGTACAATGCCCCATTTGGTATGTACCTCTCCAAACACCTGCACCAACTGGAAAGGCCACAGAAATACCTCACAAAGAGAATCCATGGCCTCCAACACCTGTCCTATGTGGACAGGCTCAAATCTCTATCATTCTACTCTGTACCGTACAGATTACTCAGAGGTGATCTGTGTCTCACCTACAAGGAATTCTTGGACCCTGCCCTACTAGAGATGCTCCATATCCGTAAGTCTAACTCTCTGCGCATTACCCGATTGAAAGGCCTAAATCTAATACGCAACTTTAACAAAACCTGCTAGAGAGAGATTCGTCTCCCAGAGGCTGCCCCATGTCTGGAACAGACTCCCCACAAACGTCAAAGTATGTCGCTGACCCTCAAGCGCAACCTTGATGAGTGGATGGGAAACCACAAATTTGTCCCAGGGGTTCCATTTGTGTCCCTCACTGACCAGGGTGACAGGTGCTGATTGAAGTTTCGTTTTTGGGGATAAACCCTTGGTTAGGCTTTGTAAAGGCCCCGGGGCCATTAGCCTAGTAACCTCCTATGATTTGCTTAATTTCCCTTAATGTATGCATAATCCTTGTTTTTTTAGAATGTTTAGTTAGCTTTTTGCATCTGTTCCAGCTGAGACAAACTGTTCACTGAAATCAGTGCTCTACCTTGGTTACAAAATTGAATAAATAAATGAACACAAGTCAAAAAAAAGCATACCCTAAAAGCCACTACAGTCCACACAGCACAGGAATAGGGTAATACTAACAATACTAACCAGCTCCAGCAAGTAATCATGCTGCAGTGTTCTGCAGTGCCTGCAAGTGACCAGGTCTCCATTACTAAACCTCAGGTAGAAGGCAGTAGAGTAGTACACGCACAAAGACCAATATATAGAAACCTGTGGAGAAAGCCCTCAGATGGAACCCACTACTCAATTTGAGCCAAGTTCTTCAGACAAAGGAAAAGTTGTTCTCTTTATGCCACATCACTCATCAAGAATCAATCCCTGACTTTACACTCAGGACATGTATCAGCCTAAAACTCTCAAAAACAACAATGGAGCAATGTTAAGGGGTTGGGGAGGGTACAAATGATGCATGCAAGTTAAGTGCCTCACTCATGTCTGGATCAAGCCTCAATGGCTGGTGCTCATCCAGTTAAGGATGGCACTTAAGCTGCCATATACATTTTCCAGGGCTGATGCACATCCCCCAATGAAGGTAAAGCAAAGTGTCACTTGCATAACATAACTTGGCCCACTCCTTCAAACGATCACCCAGGGGAAGAAAAGAGACTGAATAAAAAAAAGGAATCCTTAACTTGCATCTTGGAGAGGAAGCATATACACTAATTAAAAGGGTTCAAGGATGGAAACCTGCATTGCAGATGGTAGTTCAGGTATGTACTCCCCAAAACCCACCCTGTGTGCAACATGAGGGGTAACAGGTAACTAACAGCAGGCTGTGAATTGGAATAAAGGTGCTCTGACAAGATTCCATGATCCAAGGTCTAAAATGTGGCCAAGACCTTAAATAGGACCATCAACATCACCAATCCTCCGAGATGCCATTTACAATTGAAATGAGACACATCTATGTACCAGTACCTAAAACCAGACTTAAGTGAACCAAGAATGTCATGAAAAAGTATTTAAAATTTAAACCATACCAAACTGATGGAAAAAACTCTCAATAACTTTGCCAAAAGTGAGTGAAAGATTAGAGATGGGATGGCAATTTTCATTGCTAAATAAAGATATTGATCTAAGGATAGCAAAAACTACCACCCAGAAAGAAAATCTAATAATCTGAAGACTAATTGGACCCATGGCACAGCTCCACTATGATCTACCAATGGACAAACAAAGGAATCACAGTTCACTGGGATGAATACATTACACTTGCTATGTATAGTTGGTACTCCTCCATTAACCCTGACCACCATTTCTGAATTTATACAATCTCAGAGGAGTGGACATGCCTTCTAAGGTTACGGTATGCAATTTCTTCACAATCTTGTTCTTGCTTAACTGACAGTCTCTCTCTCTCCTCCACCTGGGTTGAGACTGAAACTGGTTAACTGTAATCAGTGCTCTGCCCCAGTTAAATTTAAATAAAACAAATAGAATAAAAACTGAGATTTAGTAGTTTGTTTGCTAGCATTTCATAATGAACACCTGCCCTTTCTTGTTCAGTTTTCAGTTTGCTACACTTTTTGCTGTTGCAGCATTCCCTTCAAATGCACTGTACTGCAACATTCACAAGACATTGGTATGTATATTCTTGGTGTAAAGGTCACAAGTGCAATATTTAGATTTCAAAAATATTCCAGCTTAAAAATAAAGTAAGAATCGTCATGTTCTGTATAGTCTACTACTATGTCTAGTAGTATTATTATACACTAGAGACATTAAAAAAATAATACTCTTTCTGGTCAAAACAAAAGGCTACAAAAATAGGATCCATTTATTTTTAGCATTCTCAGACTATGTGCAAGACAAGGGTCTTAGCTTCCAGATCCCATCACTACATATCAAATATCCCACACAAATTACCACTGAAAAAAAGCAATATTAAATGGGCCAACCTACTGGGGAAATACTGAGCATATGTTCTCAGCTATGCACTTAACTATCCTGAGACTGAAAACTCAGGAGCAACTCTGAAACATCAGAAAACCTTATAAGTTCTGAAATCACTCCCCATAACAACAAATTGCAATCTGTGCATAAATGGCATCTCTTGAGCATATGGCTATGAGAAAAAACATGCAAATACAACAAAATTGACAAAAAAAGAATGCTGCTAACATGATACCAAGGACATTGTGCAGTCTGTTGAGTAGAGTTTTTATAACACTGGCATAATTAACTTTTTGTGAATGTTTATGCTTCAATGAAAACTCTCCATTAAAGAGATCAATGTCATGTAATACTGTGGGGAAAGGAGTGAGTTAGAGTGAGGATGTTTCTCCTTACCCTAATGTTTTCAGATCTCTGAGGTACTACATTAAGAAATATGGGGCTGCCGAACCAGGGGGTGGGGGGGATAAATAAAACATTTTTTAAACTTTTTTATTCCAGTCAAGAATGAGTAGCAACCATTATTTTCAAAAGAACTAGTTGCAATGAAAGGAGGTTTGTTGCTTAGCTATAACCCCGACATTATTAATCAAGCTATAAAACATAGAGCCTTATAATACTCAACCCTTCTGCCCCTCCTTTAAATAATCAAGTGCTAAGTGACACCATTTAATAGCTAAACTATGGCTTCCACCATACCAGCAGGTAGTATCATTCTCATAGCTCGACAGACATCTGCAGTATTTCTATATACCAGGATTCCTTTAAATGTAACCATACCATCACACTGGATATTAATGCACTTACTAAACATTTTAAATTCTTATAAGAATTTAAAGTAGGAGTAATATGATCTAATAAAGGAATTTATCCGCTGTATCTACGATTTTCATCAGCACATGGTCACAACTGCAGATTTTTCTTTTTTTACCTTGTTGTACCCACGCTAGTTTCCTCCCAAACTTTAAACAAGCAGATGTGCCAAATGGATTTAGGCTCAGGGTGTTTTTCAGCCATGAATGTAATACACTGAATGAGAACATATTAGAAAGCTTGGAGTAACCACTTTTAGCCCACATGGGCTGCCAAATTGCTAGACTATATAAGGAGTGAACAGATCGGTTCTTGTCAACGGTGCCCTCAATAAGGAAGTCAAGGCTCTTCACCGCTTCTGGGGAGAGAGGGCTGTTGTGGATTGTGTGCGATGAAGCAGTCAGTTGTTCAGGGTCTAGAAGCAGTTCAAGTAAATCCAACAGATGGTTCTGTACAAAAGCCAAATGGGTTTGATCGTCCCAGTTCTGAGAAAAAAAGAAAATTAGTTATAGAAGTAGTCAAAAGAATAAAACTCACCAACATATAAAATGTAAACGTCACTAAGTATCAAAAACAAAAAAAGTAAATACCCTAATGAACATTTTGCAGAAAGTACAGTTGTGTACACTTACCATAACTGTAGATGTTTGAGTGTATTCACTGTTGCAGTCATCACCTATGGGCTATCCCTGCTGTTGTAGCCCTCGGACGGCCCGAATACCAGAGTCAATGTTTTTCTGCGTCGGCTGCTGTCACTTGCTGACTGATGTCAGTACTATAAAGGAAGGTACCCAACGTCATTACATAAGCTTTTCTTGCCTTAACCTGTCAGAGGCCCAAGTAAGTATGTTAAAGTGGCGCTGGGGGCTAAAAGCCACTGCTAGAAACTTGTGTCTCCCTAAAGAAAGAAGATATAAGGGGGAAGGAGGGTGGGAAACCGGGACTGCAACAGTGAATACACTCAAGCATCTACATTTATGGTAAGTGTACACAACTGTACTATGTTCTTCGTGTTTCACTCTTGCAGTCATCACCTGTGGGAGGATTCCCAACTCTGAGTAGAGGGGTGGAAGGATTGGTTAGAGACCTAGGAATGGGTCAGCATGACTTGCAGAACTGCAGAGGCAAACCCTGCTCTTGCCTTAGAGAATAGAGGTAGGTGGTGATGCTTTGGCAACAGTATGGACAGAAGTCCAGGTGGCAGTTTCCAGGATGTCCCTGGTGGGAACTCCTTTGAGGAATGCTGAGGAAGTGTAGGCTGTCTTAGTGGAATGTTTCCCCTGCAAAAGTACAGCAGAAAAGAGTACAGTGTGAGATCCATTGGTAAAAGGATAGTTTGGAAATGGGTTTCCCTTCTGCCCCTGGGGCAAACTGACAGGGAGGTGGTCTGATTTCCTGAAAGATCTGTTATGGTCCAGATAGTATCTGAGCTGTCTGTGCACCTCTAGTGAGTGCAGAATTATTTCCCCCTTGTCTGAAGGTTAGGGAAGAAGGGGGTGGGGGGGGTAGAGGTAGGGCCTAGCAGATGGTTACTTTAGATACCACCCTGGGTATAAAGGAGGGATTAATACTGAGGGAGACCCAGTTTGCATGGAAGAAGATGAAGGGCTCAATGGCCATACATGCCTGAAGATGAGAAACCCTTCTGACTGGGGCTATGGCTAGGAGAAAAGCCGCCTTTCAGGAGAGGAATCTAAGTTCTGCTGAGGCAGCAGGTAGGAAGGGCGGTAGAGTTGGTTTTCCCAAAAACATAATTCAGGTCCCTGGCTTGAGTGGGAGGCCTTCTGGGAGGTCCAATATTAGAAGGCCCACTGAGGCATTGTTTAATCAAAAGGTGGGATAACAGGGGCTGTTCTGTATCAAAGAGAGCTAAAATGGCTGGGGTGTGACTTTGAATAGAGGACATGGAGAGGCCAGTGTTAAGTAGCTCTGCTAGGTAGTCCAGGGTAAGAGGGATGGAAGGTGGTGAGGTATTTTCCCCTCTGGACTGGCTCCAGGAGTCGAATCTTTTCCATTTTCCTGTGTAAGATTTTCTGGTGCCGGGCCATTTGGCCTCTGTGATAATGTGCAGTATCTATTTGCTTAACAGGGTCCTCAGGTCTGCCTTTTGAGTATTGGCAAGGCTGATAGTTCGAGAGTCTGCGAGTCTGGGTGCACCCCCCCCCTGAGGTAAGAGGTCTAAGATCAAGGGAAGATGGCTGAGAGGCTGTAACGTCAGGCTGTTCAATCAGGGGTACCAATGTTGTCTGGGCCAAACTGGAGTAATGAGGATGGCCTTTTATCTCTCCTACCTTAATTTGACCAGTACCTTGGGAATAATAGGGAATGAGGACACAGAGTGTTCCAGGGGAGGTGAAGGCATCCACCTTCCACACTAGGTGGTGATACCCCCCGGTACAGAATCTTTTCCGCTGCCAGTTGGCATGCGAAGCAAAAAGATCTTGGGTGATCTGTGAAAGAATTTTTCTGTATAGCTGCCAGTGGAGGGGGTCCAGGAAGTTTCTGCTTAAGTGGTCTGGCAGGATGTGGCTGATGCCATGTTGGCTATCAGGCATAGTTCCATGAAAGAAGCTACCAGCCTGAGGTACATGGCTAGCCTACACAGAGAGTAAGACAGCGTCCCTCCCTGTTAGTTGGTGTACCCCAATACTGTGGTGTTGTCTGTTTTGATTAGGAGAACCCCTGGCTTGAGATGGGATTTGAAGGATCTCAGAGTCTTTTGTACTGCAATCATTTTCTTCTGGTAGAAGTGTAATGGAAGGTGGTGGGCATCCCAAACACCTTGGGTGCACCTGCCTTCTAGATGAGCACCCCAAGCTAAGCCTGAGGCATCAGTGGTAGTGGTCTGCGTGGTTGGGCAGAGGTTGAAGGAAATACCCTAGTTCTGGGCAGGGGCCCCTGCCAATCAGGAAAAACTCAGCCCCTATACAAGGGGTCAGTGGTTGAGAGGTCCCCTGGAGGTAGAAAGTGGAGAGTCCACAGGTTCTTTAGGTACTACTGAAGTTTTCTCATGTGAGGCCTGGCCAGAGAAATTAGAAGGATGCCAGATGCCAAGTACCTCAAGGATCACGGGGCGTCCTTGCCATGCGGTGACATCTGGAAGCCAGCTGGTGAGAAAAAGCTGCAGGAATCTCTAATTTGTTGGGGGATACAAAGGCCACTTGGGCTGTTGAGTGCAGCAGTGATACCAAGAAAATGATCTTCCTGGAGGGTGTTTTGCTCCGATTTGTTCTACTAGATGGTGTACCCTGAGGGGGGTAGGAGGGCTTTGACAAAGAGGGGGTCCTGGAGGAACTACTCTTTGCCATCTGCCTGAAGGAGGCAGTTGTCCAGATAAGGGTAAATTTTGTTTGGTTTTTCTGTCCGCCAAAGGCTATGGCCAGGGCTAAGGCCTTTTGTAGTGGTAGGATAACTACCCATGCATATACGGTCAGCCTAGGCGGCAACTGCTGCCAAGTTAGCATTTTGAATTTGGTGACTGCCTGGAAGGTGTTTTGAGTGGGTAGATCCAGGGAGGGGTGCCAAGCGCACTCTATCTTAGGAGCAAGAACTAGTGTGGAATAAGAGCCTTTGCTTGATGGATCTGAGGGTACCAGTTCCACTGCCACGAGGGATAAGTGAGCTTGGACGAGTTCCAGTGCCTTCTCAGAGATATTGAGGCAAGGGTACCCCTCTTAGAATTGGGAGTTAGTAGAAGGAAAATTCTTGAAAAAAAGATTATAAGACCCAATGGTTCTTGGTAGTTGGTGACTGAAAAGGAGTGCAGAAGCAGAAGAGGGAGTCCTGAGGGATTTTTACCATAGAGGGGTGGTTTAGAACTCCCTGCCTTTGGAGTGGAAGTGGTCCACCTTTGGGTTCTCTGCTGACCCTGGGATAGGAGTCTGAGTGGTCTGTCCCTGTGGGGCTTACCTTGCCCTGTTTGCTAGGTGCAGGAAAGGACCAGTGTTTAGAGGGAAAATTCCTGCTGACTCTAGGAGGTTGCACCTGAAGGAAATCTTTTACTGTCTGTATAGATTTGGCTTTGTCTTCCATCTTTTTAAGCACCTCTTCTTCTTTTACTCCAATCGGTCCTTATCCAAAGCTGCATCAAGTAATTTAGATTTGACATGATCAGGCAGAGGTTGTTCCTTCAACCATGCATGTCTCCTAATAACAGATCCTGACACTGCTGCCCTGCTTGAGGCTTCTAGGGCATCATATTCACAGTGTAAAGAGTGTTTAGCCACTTGACAAGTAGAGTGCAGAAAATCTGCTAACTCTTTTGAATTGGCAGTCAGGAAAGGTAGAAATCTTTTGTTTTAATAGTTCCAAAGTATGTTGTTGATATTTTAACAAGTGGAACTGATAGTTGAGTGCTCTGATAGCTAAGGTTGCAGAGGTGTATACTTTTTTACCCCATCTGTCCAGAGCTCTGGAATCCATGTCAGGAGGAATAGGGTTCTTTTTTGAGTTAGCCTTAGCTCCTTTAGTTCCCTGTGTAATTATCTCCAGGTATGCAGCAGGATTTCTGTACAGGTGTTTGTGAGAATCCGGTACTCTTAATACCAGTCAGGTTTTCTGGGAGCAGGTGGGCGGGCATCAGGAGTTAAACTGGACTCATGAAAGACATCAACCACCTCTAAGACAGGAGAGATGGCCAAGGGTCTGTGCTGGGGAAGCTCTAGAAACTCTCTCAGCCTTTTCTTAGACTGAGGGACATTCTGGGATTCCCATTGGAAATGCTCCCTGAGGGTGTGAAGGGCTTTCCCAAACTCAGGATCTTCTGCTGGGGAGGCAGAATTAATGGATTCCTCTGCATCTGAATCCTCATAAGCAATCAGAGGTAGTACTTCCTCTTCAAAAACTGAATAATCTAACTCCTCAGAATCATGGTCTGTCAGTGTTTCAGGAGAAAGGTCTCTTTTCCTTTTAGAAGTTGCGGCCTGACTACCCCTGATAAGGGTGATAAGATCCTCTGCCATTTTAAGCATTTGAGGTTGGAGTGGAGTAAAGTGGTGGCTAGAGGTAGTTTTCCTAGAAGTGGCCTTGCCTCTAGGCCTAAGAGTATCCATCGGTCTGAGAGAAACAGTAGTAGGGGGAGAAGACATTGGTTTTTGTCTAGATTCGGTAGTGCGAAATACCTCCTCAGAAGCCGGTGCCTGTGTCACATCTCCGAACCCAACCGAGGCAGAGATAACAAAAGGCTCAGAAGACGAAGATTATATCTGCGGCATACCGGACTCTGAAAAGGTCTCAGTAGATGCCTGCAAAGATATCAAATTGGGCATCAAGGACTGCAAAGGTGCCTCACTGAATTCCAGAGATCTGATGACCTGCTTCGTGGTAGAGTCGTCGGAAGGCTTGGCCATGTGTCTATCTTTATCCTTACTTTTTTCGGAATGTCAATGGATTGTTTGCTGACAGATGCCATTTCGGCTACAATAAGAGCTCTACGACAAATGGTTCTCGTGTTAAAGAGGGCAGAGAACCGGCAACGGGGGACATCATGGTCTGGGCCCAAACTAGTGACGCAGTAATAAGGGAAATCTTAGTGTGGTATTTGCTTTACACAGGTGAGACAATTGTTAACTTTTTCTGACATCTCCAATGGGGTACTTAGCTTTAGAGGTTTTCAACTGAAATTAAAACTCTGGTAGCAACCGACCGGCACATTTGCGAACTGCTTCTGCTACAGGCTCCGCTGCACGAAAGACTGATGTAATGACGTCGGCTGCCTTCCTTTATAGCACTGACGACCTGACGTCAGACAGCAAGCAACAGCAGCCGACGCAGGAAAAACATCGACTCTGGTATTCGGGCCAGCCGAGGGCTACCGCAGCAGGGATAACCCACAGGTGATAACTGCAACAATGAAACACAAAGAACATCTAAAGTTACAAGACAGCAAATGGAAAATTTTGCAAAATCTCTTCCTCCAAGCAATCAAATGCCTACCTATATCAAAAGCTGCACAAGTTCTATAAAGCTCAGGCCCCCTGGAGTGTGCTCAAAGAAAACGAATGAAACAATTACAGTATATTTAATTTCCACCAAAATATAATTAAATATAGTAAATTACACTACATCACCATCAGACTATATCATTATAATTCATTACACTTCCATCACCATTAGACTAACAACTGACACCTTTAACTCAATGGTTTACAGGTTAAGAAAACATCCTCTATGACCAACATAACCTGACATGTGGGCTTGCACACTAAGAAAAGTTCAGCAGGGCAGGAGACTGAGGTTTGAGGAATAAGCAGAGGAGCCAAATCTGAAGATATTTTAAAATGACTAATGGGCAGCATGCCACATTCCATCCAAATGAAAAGGGCCTCAGAAACTTGACCACAAAATTGTTAAAAAAAGGTTGAGCGTAACTAGGAACAATACTATAAGCATAAAGAGATAGCAGGTGAGCAGGTAATTGTTAAAACAGCAGAAGGTTCATGAAAGTGTCTGGGTGTAACAGGGTAGAAAACAAAAAGGTAAGCACAGCCTGAAGAAAGCTAAGAAAGGACAATTGCTGGCCCAACAGTATAGAAAAAAGCAGGTTGTCCACCTCCCCGCCCCTACAGCAATAGGATCTGACTGATGTAGAAGTAAATTGTAGTGATTTAATAAAAATAACTAGTGATGTTTTATCATTCATATTCAACCACTCCTTAGGAGGACAGTGCCAATAACCACAATTTACTAGTCACAGCAAACTATAATGCTGTGCCTGGCACACTGTACATCAATGCTTTAGCTTGTGTACTTCCAAATTCTACTGCTCTTCATGAGCTCCTAGTAATGCAGCGGAAGGAGGATGAAGGCCACTTTTTGATGGACATGCCTTCTTGATGGCAGATGTTAGCTTTCATGTACATTGCTCTACTTCGCAGACCTGCCCAGTGACATCTCTGCTGCAGCTAATCACTCAGCAATGGTTACCAAAGTAGTGAATGGGTTCTGCAGCATAGCCTGCCCTAATGCTTGAAAAATGTTTGTACTTGACAACATGGGCACAAGTTGGACTTTTTTTTTCTTCTTTTTTGCATATAAGGTTGCCACAATCAGGACAGCCTTCTCCAAAAGTGCAATACCTAAGACCAGCAGTGGATCTTCGATAGAGACACTGGAGTTTTGCAGAGTTTGTCAACTTTGGATGTGTTGACTACAATGAGGTCATGAAAGTGGTTTTCCTCTTTCCTCTGCTTACTGAGGAATTGATCTAAGCCCAACCAGACTAAAAAGTTTGTCTAGATGTTCTTGGGCCAGTTATACTATTCACAGTTTTCAGGCTAGTTTATTTTTTCTTCTTGGCATTCTAAAGGGGTCTTTGGTTGTCTTCTTTGAATCTAGCCTTTTCTGCAGGATTACCATCTGGTCTATAGCCTTCAATTTATAAAAAAGGCAATGTAGTAGTAATGATGCAGATGCATTCATACTTATTTCATGACTGCTCTGATCCTCCTTAGTAGATTTAAATCTAATGCAGTACTAAGAGTATCCTTATTCAGGCTGTAAGTGATTTCTTAAGCCATCTTACTTATTATTTATTTATTTTACATTTGTTAATTGGGAAATTCCGACTGGACCAGGTCCATTTTCAGCGGAGGCCCAGGGAGAAAAGCTCTGGCATCAAGTTATAAAAATACAGTACATCCAGCATAATACACAAAACAGGTTTCTTCATGTATGCTGAGCATAGTAATATAACAAGAAATTTAAACACTCCAGGTACAAGAAGATATTGAACATAGGTAAAAAGACAATGTCGGTTATACAATGGTAAGAGAAGAAAATATATCAAGTAAGATTCTACAGTTAAAAGTACCCTTTCAGATGACCAAGCCTACAGGGATCTTAAACCATTGTGTTTTTTGTCCAGAACAGTGCTCAACTGGTCAGTCTAACTGAGGCCATTTTCAGAGATCCATGTCAGTTTTAAATTTTCCTAGTAGCTAATCTTCTGGAGTGTAGAGTACAACAGGGTTTGATCACAGTACCACTGTTGTTCAGTGTGTAGCTATTGTCCTGGAGTGAGGTCTTAACAGGGAGAGGGATGTCTTACCAAGATTACACTAAATGTTCTCTGCCCTTCACTCAGGACCGTGTTAGCCATTACTCTAGCAGAAGACTGCTTGAAATCTATTCTCACTTGTTTAACCTAGAGTCTTTTTAAAATTCAATCCAGTAAAGACCAAGATGATTCTGGTGTATGCCATCACACGTGCACCTCATCTGCCTCTCCTCTTCCCCATTATTAATATACCTGGAGGGGAACTAAATGGAATTCATCCATAATCCATTTTTCCAATTTTTGCACATGGAGTTGGGGTGTCACTTCAATAATGACAATCTGCAGCCAAGGTTTACACCGCTGGGCCTGCCGCAGTAGATCTTCCATATCAAGCACTCCTATGCACATTCACACCTATGGCCAATTTAGAGTGTCCAATCTTTCTACTTATATCTTTGGAATGTGGGAGAAGCCAGAGCACCTGGAGGAAACCCATGCAAACACAGGGAGGACAAGCATACTCCACATAGAAGGGACCACAGCTGAGAATCGAAACGGGGAACCTCTTGCTGTGAGGCGACAATGCTATCCACTACATCACTATGTCGCCTAAAGGGAATGTGTGTCTCATATCTGGGATGTAGGAATTATTCTGGATGGTGGTCTAACACTGAAGGGCCATATGCCTCCTGTTGTCAAGACACTGCACTTCCATATGTGGAATACCACATGAATCCAGAACTTTATTCCATATATGGACCTTGCTACAGTTATACACAAGCATTTGTATTAAGTCACTTAGATGAATGCAAAGCTGTCTTCTTCAGTCTCTCAAACAGTCTGAATGACATACTGAAAGTCTGGAGATTCAACAACAGAAACATCTGCAGCTAAAGTATTGGTTGGCACTGACACAGGGTACACTATGGGAGGACACCACTACAAAGTTGTCTGCTGACTCAGAATCTATGCTGGGCATCAAAACTAACATCAGCCCTAATGCGAGTCCAGTCACAGTCACTGTCATTGAAACAACATGCCTTGAAACAAAGAACCAACCAAAGCCACAGCTGGGATAAGCAGCATCAGATATAGAAAGTTCGGGACCATCATCAATATAAAACTTAACACCCATAGAAAGGTTACTAATGCCAAACTCAACAGTAATGCTTCTGCAGCTCACATGGAGTGAAGCAGCAGCCATTGCTGCAGGTTTACTTGCAGCCAGTATCACAAACACGGGGAAGACAGAGGAATGCTCTGGTGGCCCAGCTTGGACAGCATTAATGGAAGTCTATTCTTTATTTCCTACTGAGACGCTGAAAGGGAAAGGCTATTCATAAAACCTCTGCTGGACCTGGTAGAAGGCCTCTGTAAATCTCATAAAATTAAAAGATTACAAGTTTGGGGCCTCACTTCAGTGTCAATGGTCTGGGTTTCAGGGTTTAAAAAATGTCAGCAACTCTATCCAGCAATGAGCCAATGGTTACACAGCCAGTGAAGGAATCGGTAACATAACAGGGAAGGTGGAATTCTCAACAGCTTTAATAGTAACTAGACTGCCCCCCCCCCCCAAAAAAAATATTTCATAGTAATCTTTTTGACAGAGGGTTCCCCAGCCTTTAATACCAGATGTGAGGTTTCTTATCAACTTGACCATCCTTCTTTAGATAAAACTGTCTCCTGAGATGCTAAACAGAAGCTCCATCTATCTGAGCAGGTGGATACAAAAGATGCTACAGCTCAAAAAGAGGAGAGGAGATTCTCCAGTGCCCTGGCCAAATATTTCCTAGTTACTATGAAAATCATGTCTTCCCCTGAAAAAGGCCAATGGCCTAGTGTGACTAACCTGGATAAAAAGTGTAAATAAAATAAAAAAAAATACAGCTTGTTTTGAGAACTCTGAGGTGAAGGCTGAAGCTGGTCTTAAACCAAAGTAGTAGAAAAATTTTTGACTCCCCTAGAATCATTTAACCAGCCCAGCTACCAAGTGCCTCATGTCGCTACCAAGTATACCAGCTTATCTCCTACCTCCCGGACTTACTCCGGTACTATTGGGGCAGATTTTAAATCCTAAGGGTGTCCTAGGACTCAGTCGTCTTTGCATCTATCCAGGGAGGGGGTTCTTTATATGCCCTACCCACCTCCTTTCCCCATCTCCTGTGATCGATTACATCCAAGGGCAACTCCCCTCTTTCAACCACACCTCCCTAAGAGAACATAATCAACAAATGCTGTTCCATTAGGGATGGCCATGCCCATCCCTCCCTGCTGCTCTATCAGTTTCCTGAACCACTAACTGAACTAGGGTCCACTGGTCTGTAATCAACACTTTATCCCTCTACAACACAAAAGTAGAAAATTACTAAATGGTTTGTCAGACTCATCTGAACCAGAAGTTTAAGTCAACAATGGTTGCATTAGTTATTATTAGTGATAGTAATGCAACTGCAATCTATTATTTTTCTAAGTGACTATAAGCACAGCGATTTTCATTTCTGGAAATCTCATTATGACTGTAAAGATATAACAAAGAGCACAGCAAGTCTTGTAATAGTTCTTTGGAACGACTTCAGATTTTGTTAAATAAATTAAGCAGTAAGTGGATAAGAAAGTATTTAAATACATAAGACAAGAGTTGCACTGCATACTGGTCAGGCAAAGATACAACTGCTGTGCAAAATGAAAGCGCGTAGTACTGCGGCTTCTGGGGAATGAGTCTGTTGCTCCAAATTCAATAGCTTAAATGAAAAATATCAAAGTATCCATAATAGCTTATGCAAATATACAGGTAAATTACTCCTTAAAGATTCTGCAAATGCATTTGATTTTTTTTAAGTAGAGCTTAAAATGAGAGGAACTTATGAAACTATGATAAATTATAATCTTACATGGCATCTGTGACCACATGCACTTGAAAAAAGGCAGATGTCAATCAGAAATTGCCCAGACAGTGTTTAAGTGACCTTTTTAGATATAATCAAGTTCAAAATGGTATGGGCCTTACTGAGAATGGAAAATGAAACTCAAAAAGTTAGTTTCAAAATGCAACAATGTAAATGTGATAGCAATGTGAGAAAGCATGGAACAAACTTTTAGAAATTAGTTTATTAGTTGAAGGTTGGTTAGGAATTTATTTTCTTAGTGATACTAAAAAGTTAATATTTTACTAAATGCCTGCATGTGGTTTTCTAGGCAGGAGAGAGAAACACAGATGAGAGCGAGATTTGCTTTAGAATATCCACGAGTGAGATTATGCTCTGTAGGAAACAACCTCAGCTTTTTAGTAGGTAATACCTGCCTGATCTGCCACTAAACTGAAGCATTTGTTCATTGTGGGAAGGGTTTGATTTCCTTTTCTTTTAAGCTGCTTATACTGTTGTGTGTGACTTGCATTACAAAAGGGAAGAGAGATGTTCTTATAAACTACAATATCTGAAAAAAGCAGCACGAGTTCTAAAAAGAATGAGAAGTTAAAATAAAAGTTGTACCTACCAACTGCAAGTGTGTTAAGCTGTCAGATGGAATTTACAAGCAAGAGAAGCATTAGTTATTATTAGTGATAGTAATGTTTACTTGTTAGAATGGCTGCATTGTCGGAATAAACATGGAATGTAAATGGCCTTTCTGGGACAGATAAATGGTGAATGGCAATGACCTACATTAATAAGTGTGGAGTGTAGATAACAATGCTATGGGAGACGCACTTGGACAGAAATAGACACGTGAATTTAATAAGCAAGGTTTTCGTGGTGGATACTCAGATGAATATCAAGGGTAAATAGGGAAGTAGTATTGGTAGCAAGAATGATACCAGTAGTGAAAGAAAGGAAAAATTATCCTAATAGATTTGTGACAGACAGGGGTAACTGGAAAGTAACAAGGTTGCTTTGGTATGTGTTTATGTCCCAATAAAATGAACATGTTATGAAGGATTTGGGGAAAGTAAGTTTTCAAACAGATATTTTAATTATGGGTGGCGACTACAATTTTACTTGTAATAGCAACAGTGTATCATAGATAGGGAGCTAGAAGGATGGTTACTATTTATACAGTTTATATTATTTCAACAGCACAAGCTCAGACAGGATTAATACACAGAGAAAAAACACAGTAACCACTCTATACTGGACAGATCATCACAGGAACATGTTTGATAGAAACAATTGAGACTCGTGCAATAACAGTAGCAGACTTCATCCTTGTGAGAATTAGGATGAAGCAGGATAATAAAGTTAAGGCGAAACAATGGTGTTTCCCTCCATATTTATTGAAGAGAGATAAAGTTAAAGAAAGAGCAAAAGTTAAAAATAAGACAGCTACTAGGACACATACCAACTAACCCTAAAGAGTGAGTTAGCACTTAGAGCAAGTTAAAAAATGGACTTCAGAAATATGGTTGAAAAGAGGAAATATTTAGAAGGGTTGGCAAAGGCTGAATCACTGCAGAATGAAAGGTTACTTTTTTAAAAAAGGAGGAAGCTGTAGAATACTAGGGGAAAAATTACTGAGCATATGGAAAATAAACATGAGTTTAGGAAAAGAAATCACTGTAAAACAATTACCCTGGGATTCAAATAACATCTACATTAAGTGTACACCATTTTGAGTGAACAAACACAGGCATAACTCTCACCTTTTTCCTCCTAATTTTAGTTTTCCTACTGATTTTCTTGCAGCTTTAAATACTGGCAGGGATTCAAAAAGGTTACCACAAAGTTTAGACTACATGGATACTTAGTGTAATCCTTCTGAGTGACCAGCAAGCACAAAAAATGTGGTAGGGATGTTCTTGAATGCATATTATGTACACAGTGTAGACTTTATTGAAACTGGCCCTTATTTTCTGACAATCCCAAGCACAAAATGGTTGGCTCAACGACTAAGGCAACAGAAAGGAGAAAGAGTAGCAGCAAAGATCACAGACCTTACGATAAAAATAATTTGAGATCTCAAGAATATAATGGAAATATTTAAAAAACTTTCAGAACATTTATACATAGCTGACAAAGTCAGGATAAGATGCACTTGTAAATATTTATGGAAATTTTAAATTTGCCAGGGTTTCAGTTAGATGAGGCTCAATCATAAACATCCAGGACAGAAAGAGAGAGAGACAAAAATGAATTGAAAAACTCTCAATATGAAGTCAATCCACATGAAAATCCTTGAGAACAGAAGTCTGGAAGGAAGAAACTGAAAGACCTGGAAGGCATTGTTTAAAAATGTACTGAAAGGGGGAGAAGTTCCAGCATCCTGGAGGAAAGCAGTAGTAGAGGTATTGGCAATAAAGAAGACCCACCCCCACAGTCCTTGCATCCAACAAACTGATTTCTACTTTAAATCATGATTATAAAGTTTTTTTGTTCTCTATATTAGCTAGTATAAAAATAGCAAAACATGCAACTACAGCTGCTATACATGAATTAAAGTGGCTTTGTGGAGGGGAGACAGATATTTCACAACATTAAAAAAAATGATTCAGAGGGGAATCAAAACATTAAATGTAGTCATCATTGCTGGTGAGCTTGGATGCAGAGAAAGCATTTAATGGAGTTTGTTGGGATTTAATGTGTAGAAAATGGCATTTACATGGCCTACTAAAATAATACAGCAAGTAAGGATCAGAAGCAAAAATTAAAGTGGGATGGCCACTATCAGACAAATTGAGTTTCAGCAGGGAAACCAGGCAAAGTTGTTGCATTTTCCCTGTATTTGTCATACACTGGGCGCCTATAGCAAGAAAAGATAGAGACTCAAATCCAGGGATATTAACTGGTATGATAATCAAGATGATTTGCATATGTATATTTGATGGTATCAGAACAGGATATCCTGGTCCTGTGGAATATTTTGAAACAGTTTCAGACATCACTGGGCTACAAAATAAATGAAGACAAGATAAAGTCAATAGTGGTAAATGTGCTTACAAGAGTTAGCTCAACAGTATCTATATAGGAACAAGACAAAATTAAATATTTGGGGCTATGGGTTAAGAAAGACCATCAAGGCAGCTAAATACATGGGAAGAGATTACGCAGAAGATAATTATTAAAATATCCAAAGTTATGATCATATCTGTAGATATTAAGACACAAGCAAAATATTTATAGTTCCCTTGGCTACATATATGCACGTTAGGCATATTTTAACCAGTCACACAAAAATCTATGGACAGTAAAGAACTGAAACATTTTATTTGGGATGGGAAAAGGCAAAAGTTAAATGGGATAAAGCTGATTCTCCCTATGGAACAATGGGAATTAGGACTACATATTTGAAGGGGTATTTTTAAGGCCACATAACTGAGGTTTGTAGCCCAAGCCAAGAGATATAAACTGAAGTGGAAAAGGTGATGGTGGCACAAGTGGAAAGTATATGGGGGAGAGAGAGATTAGTAACTTTGTATGCAAGCCATAAAGAAGAACCACCACCATACAGGATACCACATCTATGAAGTGGCAGAAAATTTTATAAACACTAAAGCACTTTGGAACTGTAAAACGAAGACTCTTCCAGTAGGGATATAAAACAGTAAAAGCACAAATTAAGCAGGAAGTGGCTAGAGGTAAATGGAAGAAATTAGCTAAGTAACCAAAGTACTGGTGACAGATGTAGCAGAAGAGAAAAAAACACAGAGTGGGAGAAAGTCAAAACAGTATTTGACTTGCAGGTAGATTGCCATATCAAGGACTGATACTAGAGTATAGACACAGTGTGAGAGACTGGAATAAGTCATTGTCTAATCCTGGTGGAGTTTCTAATACAGCCAAAAACAGATGCACTTATATAAAGGGCAACAAAGCAGAGCATATAACATTTTGCATGACTGCTATTAAGAACCAGCTAGAGGAGCTTATAAAGGACTGGGGAAAAAGAACAGGCAAACCTTAAAGGAGCAATGGAAATTAATTTGTAACGCAACAAAGTCTGGCTGGCTCAAAATATTGGTGTGGAATTCTTTGGAAAAGGTATTTTTACACAAGTTGAAAGCCACAATTATGCCAACAAAGTAATTGTTTTTATACAATTGCTGGACATGTGACGGGGAAGAGAGAGAAAGAAGAAAGTAAAAATATTTTGCAAATGTGTGGAGCTGACAGATTTTAAAGACACTTTACAGAATGCTTGGATACAAATGCTTGTGGAATAAACTGCAGCAACTAAACAGATGATGTTTTTGACGTGTGTTTAGGGTTAGAAGTGCAAAGACATTGCAAGGCTTTAAGTGTAATGTTATAAAAAAATGAGAAAATGGAAATTGAAGACTAAATCAATTAAAAGATATAACAAACACTGCAAATGAGATTAAAATACCGGTGGGATCTTCAGAGAGTCCAAAACACACGCAAGAACTCCATGAATAAAAATTCACGTCCGCCAGCCAGCCACGATGCAAACCCAAGCAGCTATTTATTCCAAACAACTAACGTACAAAATAAAGGTGAACCTGTACACTTTATACAACAAAATAATAAGAATGTGCACTATTAAAACAGCCAGATAAGTGCTTCCTTCTATAAATTAGACATCAGATAATGCGATGTCGTCTGACCTTTTTATGGGCTTGAATCACATGCCCGTTTTCAAAGTGTCAAAGCAACTTTCCATCCGTAACCCATACAAATATGCTTAATCAATTATAATAAATTAAAGATTTAAACTAACAGCAGCTACTTAAATGTCATGTATATTTAAAACATTACTATACCAAGGTTAAAATCTATCACGCAAAAATCAGTAATATAGCATGTTTTAGTTAAAAGATCTGTTAGAGAAAAATGCATCTCTCGTGATTATTCTACACAAAATGGATATTCCTTACAATTTCGTCACAAATATGTTTGATGAATTATTTAATATTTGTTCATGTTAAAAATGATATATAGTATAGCTCCATGGTTATGCAAACCACAAATACTTATTGTAGTTCTAAGTGTTTCACAACTGTATTCTAATATTAAGCTGTAAAATGTATTAACAGATGACTGAAGGTAAAGAAAGTGCTAAAGTGGTTAAGGGATGTACTATGGTCTACAGAGTCTGGAATGCCCAGGAAGGGAGGAAATTACACAATGTGAAAGAGATTTTGTTTTATGTAAGCTCTGACCTTCCCAGGCTGGGATGGATAGTTGCAAGGAATGTTGGGGTACTGAAATATACAAGGTCAGAAAAAGTACAGTTGTGTACACTTACCATAAATGTAGATGTTCAAGTATATTCACTGTTGCAGTCAACATACTTGGGTTATCTCCCTACAGGTAGCCCTCAGTCGGCCCGAATACCAGAGTCTTAGTATTTCTGCGTCGGATGCTGCCGCTTCTTCCATTATGTCAGGTCGTCAGGGGTATAAAAACAGGCAGCTGACGCCATTACATCAGTTTTTCTTGCCACAAATGTTAGGAGCCCCCAAATAGGAAGCTGGTATGTGGTGGGGAAAACACCACCAGTAAAAAGTAAATACCAATACCATTAGGAATAGCCATAGAGAGGAGAGATAAAGAGAGAAAACCAGAGGACTGGAGGGAGAGAAACCAGGACTGCAACAGTGAATACACTTGAACATCTACATGTATGGTAAGTGTACACAATGGTACTATGTTCTTCGTGTTTCACTGTTGCAGTCATCACACTTGGGTTGACTCCCAAAGCTGAGGAAGGGTGGAGGCAGTCAAGAAGAGTTAGGGCTGGCTAGTAGGGCGGATAACCCAATCCTGCCCTGGATTTGAAAAAGATAAGCAAGTGGTAATGCTTGGTGAAGGTGTGTACAGAACTCCAGATTGCAGCTTCCAGGATGTCCCTGGTAGGGACTCCCCTGAGAAATGCTGTAGAGGTAGAAGTAGCCTTAGTGGAATGTGTTCTGACCCCCTGAGGGGTAGGTTTTCCATGGGGCTTGTAGCAGAAATGGATGCAGTGTTCTATCCATTTGGAAATGGTTTGTTTTACAATGGCCTTGCCCTCTGCCTCAGTTGCAAAGCTGACTACCAGCTGGTCAGATTTTCTGAAAGGCTTAGTCCAATCAAGGTAGAACGTGAGCTGTCTGTGCATGTCCAAAGAGTGCAGGATCCTTTCCCATTTATTGTGACGGTTAAGGAAGAAGGTTGGCAAATGGATGGATTGGTTTAAAGCCACACTGGATACCACCTTAGGCATAAATGAAGGGTTAGTCCTGAGGGAAACCCTGTCACCATGGAAAATAATAAAGGGTTCCACAGCCATCAGTGCTCGTAACTCAGACACACTTCTAGCTGAAGTGATGGTTAGAAGCAAGGCTGTTTTCCAATAGAGGAATTTTAACTCTGCTGAAGCAGCAGGTTCAAAAGGGGGAAGCATGAGCTTTTCCAGAACAAAGTTAAGGTCCCAAGCAGGGGTGGGTGCTCTCCTTGAGGGCCTTAAGTTGTTAGCCCCTCTCATGAACTGTTTGATGAGAGGGTGAAAGAACAGAGCTGGCTCAGTATTGTAATGAGCCGAAATGGCAGAGGCATGAATCTTAATGGAGAAGGATAGGCCTCTGTGGAGTAACTCTGCTAGGTAATCCAGGATTAGAGGTAAGGAGGGCACTGCTGTGTACTTTCCTTTAGACTGAATCCAAGACAGATATCTTTTCCACTTTTCAGCATAGAATTTCCTAGTACTAGGCCTTCTGGCTTCAATAATGATGTCCAGCACCTGTTTGCTTAGGGTTGCTGGTGGAGTATTCAAGGAATAAGTCAGGCTGCAAGATTTAGGGTTTGCAATTGTGGATGCAAAATATGTCCCTCCTACTGTGACAGCAGGGTAGGAGTCTGGTGTAGGTGCCAAGGTGACACCATTGTCAGACTGCGCAGGGTGTGTACCAGTGCTGGAGTGGCCAGTCAGGAGCAATCAGAATTGTCCTTAACCTGTTTTGTTTTATCTTGAGTAGTACTCTTGAGAGAAGGGGCAGAGGGGGAAGGCATAGATTGAGAGGTTTTCCCATTGAAAGGATAGGGCATCCACCTTCCAGGCCGTGCTGTAAGGGTTCCTGGTGCAGAATTTGCTTAACTGATGGTTGTCGGGGGAGGCACAGAGATCCACCTCTGGATCAGAAGGTTGAAGGTGCTGGGCTCCAATTTCCACCAGCGTGGGTCTAGGAAATTTCTGTTCAAGTCATCTGCCAGTGAATTTTGTTTGCCTGGCAGGAATTGAGCTTGTAGATGGACTTGGTTGTCCAAGGCCGTGTTCCACAGGGCCATGACTAACCTGCAGAGTGGGTAGGAATGGGTTTCCCCTGCTTATGTACCACAACTGTGGTGTATGTTTTTATCAGCAGTTGTCCTGGAAGGATTAGGTATCTGAAAGCTGTCAGAGCATTCTGTACAGCTAGCATCTCTTTTTGATTGATGTGCAGAAGAATTTGCTTTGGGCTCCAGTGGCCCTGAATGCATTTGCCTGCCATGTGAGCCCCCCATGCATAGTTTGATAAGTCTGGTCAGGGTTTGGGCGGCATGGGGTTGAGTAAAATGCAGTCCCTTGTTGTGGTTGCATGCTTCTGCCCACCAAAGGAACTCTGCCCTTAGACAAGGTATGATAGGAATGATGGTTTCCAGGTCCTGAGAATGCTGGCACCAAAGACTTTTTAAGCACCATTGAAGTTTCCTCACATGTAGTCTTGCATATGGAATTGGTAGAATACATGAGGCCATAAACCCTAGGGCTTGCAGTATTTTTCTTGCAGATAGCTGGGTTTTGGTGGCCATCTGTTTGAAGTAGTCTGTTAAATATATGTTTTTCTGAAGTGAGAAATGCCATCTACGAAATTGTGTCCAAGCTTGCTCCCAGGAATACAATCTTCTAACTGGGTACCAGCTGTGATTTCTTTTCGTTGATGGTGTACCCCAATGAGGTGAGAAAGCTTTTTACAAATGCCAGGTGCTGAAGCAATTCCTGACTTCCACCTGAATCAGGCAGTTGTCCAAGTATGGGTAAATTTGGATATTTCTCTGCCAGCAGTATGCAATAACTGGAGCCAGGCAATTTGTGAATACCCTGGGCACAGTAGATAAGCCAAAGGAAAGTGCAGAGAACTGATAATGCATAGATCTTGCCTTGAAATGTAGATATTTCCTGCACGACTCCCTTACGGGGGATGTGCAGATAAGCTTCTTTTAAGTCTAGGGTGACTAACCAGGCATCCTTGGCTAACATAGGGAGAATCTGTTGCAGGGTAAGCATCTTGAATTTTGGGACCACTAGGAAGGTATTGAGAATTGAAAGATCCAGGATTGGGCGCCAAAAGCCCTCTTTCCTGGGTACCAGGAATAGTCTGGAGTAGAAACCCTGACCCCTTTGTTCTACTGGAACAGGCTGAATAGCTCTGATATTGAGCAGGCAAAGTACTTGGCTTTGAGCCTCTGCCCACTGATTTGGAGGAAGGTCTGGAAACCCACTTGGGGCTGGCAGTGAATGGAAATAAAATTTGTATCCATGGGATACAATGTTGAGGACTCATCGGTCCTGAGTGATGGACATCCAGTTTTTTTGCATGAAGAGCAAGTCTTCCTCCTAGGGGCACAAGCAATTAGGCAGGGCTAGGAAGAGTCGAGAAGTCATTGTGAACTTTTTCCATAGGGAGGTGGCTTACCACTCCCTGTTTTAGGGGTGGGGGCACTCCATTGCTAAGATCTCTGCATACCCTGAGACTGTAGTCTGGGTGGTCGGTTTCCCCCTGGGTCTTGTTTGGGAAGGCCTGGAGGGGGCCAGAAAGGGCAGTGTTTTGAAGGGCAATGCCAACTGAATCTAGGTGGTTGCACTTGTAAGAATTCTTAAACAGTTTGCATAGATTTAGCTTTTTCCTCCATCTTTTTTTAATTACTTCTTCTGCTTTTGGTGCCAAACAAACTGTCCTTATTTAAAGGAGCATCTAGTAATTTGGATTTGACATGATCTGGCAAGGTCTGCTCCTTCAGCCAAGCGTGCCTTCTCAGTACAGAGCCAGTGACTGCAGGCCTGCAGGATGCTTCTAGGGCATCAAAACCACACTGCAAAGTATGCTTACTAACTTGGTTTGCAGAATGCATAAGCTCTTACAAATCATTTTTTTGTTTTATTAGTTACATAATATGTTGCTGGTACTTCAGCATGTGAAACTGGCAATTCAATGCCCTGATAGCAAGAATTGCAGAGGTATATACCTTCTTACCCCATCTGTCTAAAGCTCTGGAATCCCTGTCTGAAGGGGTAGGATTTGTGGCTGTAGTAGCCTTAAATACTTTTAGGTCCCTGAGAAATGATCTCTGGATCAGCAATAGGATTCTTGAAAAGAAACTTGTGGGAATCAGGCACTCTGTAGTACCGGTCAGGTTTCCAAGGGGTGGAGGTAAGGTGTCAGTTGTAAAACTGGATTCCATGAAAACATTATCCACAACATCCAGGACAGGGGGTATAGCTAAAGGCCTGTGGTAAGGCAACTCTAAAAATTCTCAGAGTCCTTTTTTGGACTGCGGATAGTCTTGGCATTCCCAAAGGAAATGCTCTCTTAAAGTATGCAAGGTTTCACCAAAAGAAAAATCTTCTGGAGGGGAGGCAGAGGGAGTGGATTCCTCTGCATCTGAATCCTCATAGGCTGATAAGGGCATGTCCTGATAATCAGAAAGGTCAGGGTCATCGGACTCCTGATCTGTAGAATCTGAAGGCAACTGAATTCTTTGTCTCTTAGCAGGGGAAGGCTGCTTCCCCTAATTAGTGTAATAAGGTCTTCAACCATTCTAAGCATTTGTTTTTGTGGCATGAGTGCCTGAGCATGCGCTTTGGTCGTTGGTTTTCTAGGTGTAGTGCACACTCTGAGACTAAGAACCTCGGTAGTTTTGGCTACAAAAGACGTCATCGGTTTGATTCGAACATCAATTGGATGGAAAACCCCCTCAGAAGTCGGTGCCTGCACAGTGGCTCCAGACCTATCCAAGGTAGAGAGATCCACTGGTTCCATAGTCGAAGTATCTTGCGGCATACCGGACTCCGAATGGGTCTCAGCAGAGGCCTGCGAATCCCTGGCGACTAGCTTAACAGAAGTGTGTTGAGCAGTTTTGGACCTATGCGGTCTGTCTTTATCCTTATGTTTTTTTTGGAAGATTGGTAGTCGGATGGCTTACCAAAGCCATTTCAGAATACGGAGATTGAGAGTGAAAGAATTTAGCGAAAAAGATAGTCTGACGATGAATGATTCAGGCGTTAAACAAGCCACAAAACCAACAACGAGGTACGTTATGGTCTGGGGCCTAAACAGGTGACGCAGTAAGAATGAAAATCTCTGTGAGGCATTTGCTTTCCACAGGCAAGACAATTGTTAACTTTTTCTGATTTTCTGACATCGGTTAGAACAAGAAAAAAGGATCCCCAATGGGGTACTTAGCGTTAGAAGACTTCAGGATTATCAACTCGAAAATGAAAATTTCGGGTAGTGGCTGACCGGGCTCCTCCTCGGCAGGAAAGACTGATGTAATGGAGTTGGCTGCCTATTTTTATACCCCCGACGACCTGAAGTCATGGAAGAAGTGACAGCATCCGACACAGAAATACTAAGACTCTGGTATTTGGGCTAACTGAAGGCTACCTGCAGGCAGATAACCCAAGTGTGATGACTGCAAAAGTGAAACACGAAGAACATCAAGACTGATTAACAAGCTAGATGGCTTGTGTTTTTCTAAAACATTGTTACTAAAAACATGATTGTTGAGTGTTTACATGCAGCACTGAATGAGAAGCCTGAGGGTTTGCAGATACCCTTCTTGTCAATGTCAGTATTCTCTGCATGCATGATACTGATAAGAAAAGAAAAACTGTGCATTTTTGCTGCTTGGTGAGGTGAGGGCCAGCAAGGTGCTCTTGTTTGGCATGTACGGGAAAGTCTATTCCATAGCAAGGGCAGTCTCTGGGTTATGAACCTGTCCCTCCAGCACATTCTGCTGATTGTGGTAATGAGGTTGAGGTCTCTGGAGCATGTAGTGCAGAGGGATTGGGATTTCTTTAGATGTAGCATTTCTAACAGAGCTGGGTCAGACATGGCTTTGTAAGTCAAGCAGAAATCGCCTCTAAGTAAGCGATATGAGACCGAGAATAGTTGGAGTTTTTGAGTCTGTCCATATAGGACAAGTGTTTAAGGCCTTGGATCCTCTTTGTGAGCTACTTTTGCGGCCTCTCCAGTTGTTGCAGGTATCTAGTGAGGTACATGCCAAATGGGGCATTATACCCGATGATTGGCCTAATGAGGGAAGAGTAGAGGGAGACAATGATCTTTCTTCCTGGATGCAAAACCCTTAGTAATGAGATGTGCCACATAGAAGGTCTTTCTGACCACAGTGGCAGTGTGGTGGTCAAGACAGGTTGCTGTCAACCTGTGTTCCCAGATCTCTTATAAAGCCTTCTTTGTTCAGTGGACTACCATCGATGTGGCAGTTCATGGGAACTGGGTTTTTCTCAAAGGAGATGACCCATATTTTGGCATTGAGCTTATGGCCATGGTTCTGACACCAGTGGTTGGTCTCAGTGAGGCCTTTCTGTAGGATGTCAACATCACTTGGGGAGTTAATGGCTCCCAACTTGCAATAGTCTGAGAACTTTGTCAGCCAGAGTCCTTTGGTGTTGGTCTGGACTTCTGAGAAGTAGATACCAAACAGTAGAGGACCCAGGACTGACCCCTGTGGGACTCCACTCGTGACTGGTTGGCAGTCTGACTTGGAATCAGCTACTTTCACACTGTGGGTTCTATCTGTGAGGCAGTTAGCAACCCACCTAGTGATATAGGGATTGAGGCCTAGCTTAGTGAGCTTTTCTATGATTCCTGAGAGGGGAATGGTATCAAAGGCCTTGGCCAGATCAAGGTAGGCTGTATGAACCACCTTGCCTTCATCCACAGCTCTGGTGACTGACTCATAGAAGTTGACCAAGTTGAGCAGGCAAGATCTATCCTTCACAAAACCAAACTGTGTGGGATCCAGAGTTTGGAGATTCCCTATATTCTTTTTGATTAGGTCCACGATGATGTGTTCCATAGCTTTGCATATCAGACTTGTCAGGCTAATGGGGCAATAGCTCCCAGGGTCTGTAGTCGCTCCTCCTTTGTGGAGAGGGATGACTATACCAGTGCGCCATTCGGTAGGGACAAAGCCTGAGGTGAGGCTGTGACTGAACAGGGCACACAGGTGAGGTGCCAGTTCACTCTGTAGTTCATGTAGAACACAGCCAGGGATACTGTCAGGTCCTATAGAAGCTGTATTCTTGGCCTTGGACAGTGCTGTTTTAACCGGTGCAGCAGTAATATTGGGAACCTGGGACTCTACTGGCATTGTGAGTGTTCCTTTGGGGAGGAGAGGGGTAAAGTTGGCACTGAAACTGTCGGCCAGTATATTGGCAATATCTGTTGACTCGGTGTAGGAGGTACCACTCTGCAGTAGCTCAGAGAAAAATCTGGGTATTGCTGTGGAGGTTCTTTACATAACTATAGAAGGCCTTGTGGTCATCTTTACTATCTGCTGCAATTCTGTTTTCATAGCTAGCTTTAGAGGATTTGATGAGGGATCTCAACTTTTTGCTGAGGCTGATAAGGGAGTTTTCCATTCTTAGGACTTCACCTTATTCCACATCAGTTTCCTCCTTCTGTTGTAGAGTTTGTTTATGGCAGGGAACCACCAGATTGGCTTCTGTTTTTTTGGAGGAGAGTGTCTTGGTCCTATTGGGTACGGCGAGATCCATGCATTTGTGTTTGTGTTCATACAGTGCATTGGTGTATGATTCGGCAGTCATGCAACTATTCTCCATTTGCATGGGTGCCGTGATGTTAGCCACCTCTGTTCTTAGGAGCCCAAAGTTAGCTTTGGAGAAGTTTTTCATGGTGGTTACCTTTGCGGGGTGTGGGAGGGATGTGGATTTCCAAGGTGATTAGTTTGTGGTCGGATCAAACAAGGGAGGAGTTGCCTATTGCTGTAGAGCAGTGGCCGCCCATGTTAGTAATGACCAGGTCAAGGATGTTTCTACCTCTAGTGGGGGTAAGAACGAGCTGGTCCGGGGCATTGGAATTAATGAATTCCAGGAAATGTTGGGCAAGTGTATTGGTACATGAGTAGTTTTCCCAGTAAATGGAGGGGTAGTTGAAGTCGCCCAGTACGAGTGTGCTAGGTTGTACCCTAATATTCTCCAGGGTGCTTAGGAACGTGGAGTGAATGTCTTTGGACATGGTTTGGGACATATAATAGGCTACGACCTGAATCACTGTCTTACCCAATGTTAGCTGCATCTGAAGTATCTGTGACGTGTTATGTTGAGCTACCAGTCTGGAGGTGTGCACATTATTTATGAATATGGAAATACCACCATCTTTGGAGCTTTGGTCCAAGTTCTGGGGCCGAAAGGTGTGGAATGAGTTATAGCCTGGTAGTGCAGGGGTGCTTTTTGCTGCCTTGAACCAGGTCTCTGTTACAGCACAAATGTTGATGTTCTCCATTTTAAGGAGTGCTTCGAGCGAGTGCATTTTGAGATTTAGACATCTAGCGTTGAGGAGCATGATCCTCAGATTGCATTTGTTTGTAGCTGTTATGGTGGTAATTTGGTCTTTGGAACACCACCTAAAAAAAGCACTATAGGGGTGGCAAGAGCCTTGGCCAGTATCCAGAAGCCCATGGATAACAGATGCAGGGGATCTCTGGCAAAGCATTGAGGTCTGTTAATCATGTCATTCCAGGCAGACAGATACTGGATTCCCTTAGAATGACACCATAAACTTAGCCAAATCAAGACTAAAAGGTAATTAATGTTATTTATGTATCATTTAAATTGCACTTTAACAGGCCTAAGTCACCAGACATATTCTGGAGTATCCGCTGTTAAAACTTGATGTTATTAACAATAAGCAAAATGTGTGTGTGTGTGTGTATATATATATATATATATATATATATATATATATATATATACATATACATACATACATACACACACACACACACACACACACACATAATTTCACTTAACTGTTTAAATTAAAATTCCACACTTTCAACGTTATACACCATTATGTTTAAATATAAATATGACAATTTAATTTAAAATTATTGGCAATGTATGCTTACCTCTCATAAGCTTTCATTTTAAGAATACTTGATATAGATATTGTACTGTTTAAATACTGGCGGTGTAGAAGCTTTGTGTTATAATTGCCACCTGAGTTCTCTTTGTTCAAGTGTAATAGCCCAAGGGCCACCTCTAGGATTAATATTCACTTTCTACAATGTAAAAAATGAAAATTTATGGTCACTATTTTTAGCTATACATGCTCAAAAGAGTGTTGGTGCTAACTTGTTTTTTTAGTTCATAAAGTCTTTGTTTCAATTTTGGTTCGGTCTTCCCATTGTAAAATGCAACTAAAAAGCGTTGGGAAGACACCGCCCACTGCCAAACTCAAAGTGCCTCTCTGCAAAGGGGGTATGATTTGGTTCCTCCCTGTTTGTTCAGATACCACACCACTGACATGTTGTCTGAGTGGATTGCAATAGTCCCTAGAGGGAGAAAGCTCTGAAGTGCTTGCAACACTAATAGCACTGTTCTCATCTCCAAGACATTGATATGCAAATGGGTCTCGTGATCCTGCCAAATGCCTTGGACTGTCCTGCCGAAATAATGCCCCCCCCACCCGATCTGGGAGGCATCCGTGGTCACCGTGGCAACTGGAGAAGATGGGACAAAAGGCCTGCCTACATTGAGATTGCTGGCCTGAAGCCACCAGTGTAGATCCTGCCTGCACGTGTTCGTAATCGGAATAGAATGGGAGACTGGAAGATGTGGAAGTGACCACTGGGCGAAAAGCAGCCACTGAAGAACCCTCATATGTAGTCTGGCAAGGGGAACTAGCATGACTGTGGCAGCCATAGTCCCTAATAACTTGAGGACCACTTTTGCCTTGACCTTCCTCAATGGTAGTAAGGCATAGACCTGCTGTTGTAGAGCCTGAATTCTCTCTTCTGGTAAGAAGGCCTTCATGAGCACAGTATTAGTTCGGCACCGATAAAAGTGACACACTGCGAGGGCAACAAGGCAGATTTTCCCAATTTAGAGTAATTCCTAACCTTTGGCACAGTGTAATGGTGGCGTTCCTGGTCTGGAACAGTAGATGTCTAGTGGTGGCAGAAAGGAGCCACTCATCCAGGTACGGAAAAGTACAGTTTTGTACCTACCATAAATGTAGATGTTAGAGTGTTCACCCTGCTGCAGTCATCACACTTGGGTTATCCTGTCGTCAGGCGGTCCCGCAGTCAGCCGGAATTCCAAAGTCTTGGTCCGGCGTCGGTTGCTGTCGCCTCTTCCCTGATGTCAGTGCGCCAGGGGTATATATAATGCAACCGACACCATTTTCTTCAGTTTTTCTTGCCCCAGATGTCAGGTGCCCCCAAAAAGGTAGTCAGAAATTAGTACCAAAAGGAGTAACCACTGTACAAACACAAAATCCCTTCAGCTATAAGCAAATACATCAGTAAGGCATAGAAGAGATTTAGCCAGTAGATCAGAGGGGATGGAGGGGGGGGGGTAAACCTGGACTGCAGCAGGGTGAACACTCTAACATCTACATTTATGGTAGGTACAAAACTGTACTATGTTCATCGTGTTACCCTGCTGCAGTCATCACACTTGGGTTGAATCCCAAAGCTAAGGTGGGGGGGGGGTATCCTAGAGGGTTAGTGGAGGCTATACGGCCCTGCAGAACTGCAGTGGCGAAGCCTGCCCTGGACTTTGAGTAAAGAGGTAAGTGATAGTGTTTGGTAAAGGTGTGTACTGAACTCAAGTTGCAACTTCTAAAATTTCCTTGGTTGGAACCCCCCTGAGAAAGGCTGTAGAGGTAGCTGTTGCCCTGGTAGAGTGGGATCTAATGGTAGCAGGAACTGGTTTCCCATGATGGGTATAGCAGAAACGTATGCAATGACCTATCCATTTAGAAATGGTTTGCTTTGATATAGCCTTTCCTTGAGAAGCTGTAGCATAGGATACAAAGAGCTGGTCAGATTTTCTGAAAGCCTTAGTTTTGTCCAAATAGTAATGAAGCTGCCTGTGAATGTCCAAGGAATGCACGAGTCTCTCACCTTTGTTCTGTGGATTGGGGAAGAAGGTGGGTAAGTGGATGGTTTGATTTAAAGCTACACTGGAAACCACCTTAGGCATAAAGGAAGGATTAGTTCGTAGAGAAACTCTGTCTTGATGAAAAATGAGAAAAGGTTCCACTGCCATTAGTGCCTGTAGCTCTGAGACTCTTCTAGCTGAAGTTATTGCTAGCAGCAGGGCAGTCTTCCATGACAGGAACTTAAGATCTGCAGAGAAAGCTGGTTCAAAGGGAGGTAGCGTTCATTTTTTCAGAACAAAATTGAGGTCCCATTGTTGGTGTAGGAGCTCTCCTGGGTGGTCTAATGTTTTTTGCCCCTCTGAGGAACTGCCTTAGAAGAGGATGTGAAAATAAAGGTGGATCCGTGTTGTAGTGAGCTGAAATAGCTGAAGCATGGATATTAATTGAGGAAAAGGAAAGTCCTTTGTGCAACATCTCAGCTAAATACTGTAGAATGTGAGGCATGTGAGGCTGAATTGTGTCTTGGCCTTTAGCTTGGTTCCAGGCACAAAACTTTTTCCATTTGTCCGAATAAGCCTTCCTTGTGCTTGGCCTCCTGGCTTCCAGAATAACATCCAGAACTGCTTGTGAAAGAGGAGCTGGTTGGATGTTTAGATGATTTGCCATGCAGCCAGATTTAAAGTTTTCAGCTGGCTGTGAAAAATCTGATTGCTTTGTTGTGTGAGCAAATGGGGGATTTGAGGCAATATCCATGGTGGGCTGTGGGCCATATTTTTCAATAGCGGATACCAGTGCTGGCATGGCCAGTCTGGGGCTATGAGAATCAGTCTTGGTCTCTCCTTTTGGACTTTCAAAAGAACCTTTGTGAGGAGAGGCAATGGAGGGAAGGCATATACTGTCAGGTTTTTCCAACTGAAAGAGAGAGCGTCCACTTTCCAAGCTTGATGGTGAAATGTCCTTGTACAAAATTTTGTCAGCTGATATTTTGAGGACTGGCAAACAGGTCTATGTCTGGAAGGCCCCATTTTTGAGTTATCATTGCAAATATTTGTGGATCTAGTTTCCACTCGTGGGGATCCTTGATGTTTCTGCTGAGGTCGTCTGCCAATGTGTTCTTCTGTCCTGGCAGGAATTGAGCTTGTAACTGGACTTGGTAGGCCAGAGCTGTGTTCCATAAGGTCATTGCTTGCCTGCATAGAGGGTAAGAATGTGTACCCCCTTGTTTATGTACCACATTACTGTGGTGTTGTCCGTCTTTATTGCAAGTTGTCCTGGATGTAATAGATCCTTGAAGGCTGTCAGAGCTTTCTGTACAGCTAGCATCTCTTTTTGGTTTATGTGCAGATTTCTTTGATCTGCAGTCCATAGGCCTTGAATGCATTGTCCTGCCATGTGTGCCCCCCAAGCATAGTCTGAAGCATCTGTTGTGATAGTTTGCCTGGCTGGGGGCAAGGTGAAAGGCTGACCCTTGTTGAGGTGACATGCCTGTTACCACCATAGAAATTCCTGTTGTAAGGCAGGGAATGAGAGATATCATTGTGTCCAAGCTGTGGCTGTGTTGAGACCATACACTTTTTAGGTACCACTGTAATTTCCTCATATGCAGCTTTGCAAATGGTATTATTAGTATGCAAGATGCCATGAAGCCCAAAGCCTGCAGATTTTTTTCTTGCAGTTAATTGGGTCTTTGTTGCCACTGTCTTGAAATATTGAGTCAGTTGTAGTTGCTTGTCTGACATAAAATAAGCCTTCTGGGCCGTTGAATTCAAGCTGGCACCCAGGAATGTCATTTTTTGTGAGGGTACTAGTTTTGACTTCTTTCGTTTACCAGGCAGTTTAGTAGATGCTTTACAAAGGCCAGATGATGTAAGAGAAGGTCTTTACTTTCTGCTTGGATGAGGCAGTCGTCCAGGATATGGATATATTTGAATTCCTCTTTGTCTGCAGTATGCAATTACTGGTGCCAGGCATTTTGTGAAAACTCTGGGCGCAGTAGATAAGCCAAAGGGCAGTGCAGAGAACTGGTAATGGGTTGAACCTGCAATGAAATGGAGGTATCTTCTGCAACTTTGTCTGATAGGGACATGCAGGTATGCCTCCTTGAGGTCCAACATTACTAGCCATGCTTCCTTGCCCAACATGGGAAGTAGCTGCTGTAGTGTTAGCATCTTGAATTTGGGTACTTGTAAGTAAGTGATTAGAATTGAAAGGTCCAGAATTGGTCTCCAGGCATTGCCCTTCCTGGGCACTAGAAAGAGTCTTGAATAAAATCCTTGGCCTTGCTCTCGAGTAGGTACCAGTTGAAAGGCTCTCATGTCCATGAGAGCTGTAATTTGCTTTTGTGCCTCTGCCCATTGATTTTGTGGCAGGTTTGGCATTCCTCTTTTCACTGGCAAGGTGTGAAAGTGGAATCTGTATCCTCGTAAAATTATGTCTAGGACCCATTTGTCCTTTGTGACAATGTGCCAGTTGTCTGCGAAAAGTGCGAGTTTTCCCCCCAAGGGGGCTGCCAAGAGAGTATTGCTTGGCCGGATGAGGTGCAAGTCATTGAGTTTGCCTTCTGGTGGTTTGAGACCTGTCTTCTCCTCCCTTCTGTGTTGTAGAGCCCCATTGGCGAGGTTTATACTGGGCTTGTGGTTGTCCTCTGCCCCTTGGGGATCTGTATTTACCCCTCTGTGGTCTGTCAGTGGCTGGAAAGGACCAATTTTTTGTTGGCCAGTTTCTGCTGAAGCGAGGGGGTTGTGCTTGTAGGAAATCTTTGACTGTCTGCATAGATTTTGCCTTATCTTCCATTTTCTTTAAAACAACTTCTGCTTTAACTCCAAAAAGAACATCCTGCTGTAAGGGAGCATCCAGTAATTTTGCTTTAACATGATCAGGCAGAGTTTGTTCCTTTAACCAAGCATGCCTACGTATAACAGACCCAGTGACAACTGCTCTGCAGGAGACCTCCAAAGAATCAAACCCACATTGTAAGGTATGTTTGCCCACCTGCTCAGTGGCATGCAACAGATGCTGTACTTCTTTCAATTCAGATTGTTGAGGGAGAGAGGTTATTCTTTGCTTTAACTGAGAGATTAGAAATTGCTGATACTTAAGCATGTGAAGTTGACAATTCAGTGCCCTCATAGCTAGTGTGGCTGAGGTGTAAACCTTTTTCCGCCACCTGTCTAGTGCTCTGGAATCCCTCTCAGAAGGTACTGGGTTTTTAGCCATAGAAGCCTTAGCCCCCTTGGGACCCTGTGAGATAGTCTCTGGGTCAGCTACAGGGCTTTTGTAAAGAAATTTGTGGGAATCAGGCACTCTATAGTATCTGTCAGGCTTAGCCGGAGCAGGAGGTAGAGAGTCTGGGTTGAAACTGGATTCTAAATAGACATCATCCACAATGTACAAAACTGGTGGGATGCCAAGTGGTCTGTGTTGGGGGAGTAAAGGAAACTCTCGGAGCCTTTTCTTTGAATCATAGTAGTCCTGACCTTCCCAGTGAAAATGTTCCCTCATAGTGTGTAAAGTTTCCCCAAAGGAGTAGTCTTCAGGAGGAGAAGCTGAGGGAATAGAGTCCTCAGCATCAGAATCTTCATAAGGAGAGAAGGAGTAGTCTTGGTCCACAGAGGAGTCTGAAGAAATGGACATTTGCTCAGAGGATGCATAATCTTCCTCTTGTCTAGGCCTTTTGTCAGGAGAGGTCTGGGAATCCCTGATTAAAGAAATCAAATCTTCAGCCATTTTGAGCATCTGTTTCTTAGGCATGGGGCCTTGAACAGGAGACTGAAGTGCAGTCCTTTTAGATTTAGAAGGAGTCTTCAACTTAGAAAACGTTTTAATGGTGAGAGTTGGTCTGAAAACGCCTTCAGAAACAGATGGCATTTCTGTAGCACTGATGTCTTTTGTAGCAAAGTCGTCGGAAGGGCCTGAAGTAAATGGCTGCGTCGGCCTGGTATATTCTGTCAAAATTTCCATAGCGGTCTCGGGTTTCAGATCTGCGGTAGTCAGGGGCTGCGTCGGAGCCTCACTGAGGACCGGAGACCGGATCGGCCGAGGCCTCGGAATCTGGCTTAGGCCTGGGCTGTCTGTCCTTATCCCTGCGTTTTTTGTGCACGCCGGTAGTCGGTTGCTCCGACGGCATGGTGTAGTTAAATTTCCTACCAAAGTACGCTTATTAAACCTAGCACAAAACCGACAAGTAGTGACGTCGTGGTCTGGGCCTAGGCAAGGTATGCAATAAGAATGAAAATCCTTATGATGTATTTGCTTCCCACAAGAAACACTATTGTTAACTTTTTCTGACATCGGTCTGAGGCAAGAAAAGTTTCCCCAATGGGGTACTTAGCTTTATAGAAGACTTCGGTCTGAAATTCGAAAATCTCAGCAGTCAGCCGACCGACACTTGTGAACTGCTTCTGCTTCGGGCACCGCGTGGCAAGAAAGACTGAAGAAAATGGCGTCGGTTGCATTATATATACCCCTGGTGCACTGACGTCAGGGAAGAGGCGACAGCAACCGACGCCGGACCAAAACTTTGGAATTCCGGCCGACTGCGGGACCGCCCGATGACAGGATAACCCAAGTGTGATGACTGCAGCAGGGTAACACGAACATCACTTCGAATCCCTGACGTCTCAAGTGAGCAGTTACCACTGTCATGCATTTGAACACCCTGGGGGCTGTGGTGAGACCAAAGGGCAGGGCGCGGAAATGAAAATGACTGGCTCCCAGCCAGAAGCGTAGAGGACTTCTCGATGCCCTGTCCTGTCCATCTTGACATGGTAGTAAGCATCCTTGAGGTCGATGGAGCACATCTACACATCTTCCCCTAACAGACAGAGTATTGACTGTAAGGTGACCATGTGGAACTTGGACTTTTGTACATGTAGGTTCAACCGGCTGAGATCCAGGATGGGTCTCAGGTCCCCTGTTCTTTTCGGCACCAAAAAGAATCGGGAGTAAGTCCCTAATCCTGCTGGATGCTCTCTTTGAAAGCAACTTTTTTATTTCTAAAGTTGCAGAATCCCTGTGACTGTGTGGAACATCTGGAATTCTCTTGGTTGGCGGGGGAGGAGAAGAGAAGGGAATATGATAACCTCTGGAAATTATCTTTAATACCCACTCGTCTTGAGTGACATCTTGCCAGGCTTCTGGGAATAAAGAAATGCAACTCCCGACCAGCTCCAGAGACGCACAGTCGGACCTCCTTTCAGGAGCGCTGGTAGGGAGAACAGCAAAAGGAATCACGGTCCCCCTGGTTACGCGGGCCTCCTCTGCCTCTAGGGCGGCGTCTACCTGAATCTCCACCCCCTCCCCTGCCTCTGGAGGGGGAATCACTTTGTATATCCTGAAAAAACCTCTGCTACTTACTGAACCACATTTTCCCACCCTTCTGGCCGTTGGGGTAAAGGTCTAGAAGGCATGGAAGAACGGACTCTCACAGCAGACGGGGTTTTTCCTTTCTGCTTGCACCTAGTGAGTGTGTTCGCCTTGGTTCCGAATAACGAACTGTCAAATGGGTGTTGGTGAACGTAGACTTGAAGGCCTCCGTGAAATTACACAGGTGCATCCAGGAGCATCTCCTAAGAGCGACTCTGGAACCCGCTGCCCTGCTCGCTCCGTCGGCTGTGTATGAGATCAGCCTCATAGAGGAGTTGGTAAGGGAATTTAGGGTAGACATCTGTGCATTGACCTTCTATGCCACGGCATCAGAAAGGTTACCCTGTAGAGCATCTCCTAGCTTTTAGGAGATCTCTGGAGCCTTGTAAAATGCGTGAAGTAGTTCAGCGACCACGCAGTAAAGGCCGCTGAGCTAAACACACGCTTCCCATACCTGTCCATGGCCCAGGACTCCTTGTTAGGTGGATGGATGGTAGATGAAGTTTCAGCAAGTTCCTTCTTGGTGGCTGCTGCCACCACCATGGCATCTACTAGAATGCCTTTTGTCAGATATTCCTCGTCTGTGGGAGCAGACAGAAACTTATTGGGTCTCCTAGGGACCGGTTCCAGAGTGTCAGGATTTTCCCACACCTTTCGACAGATGAGATCTAGTAGCTCATCGAAAGGGGGAGACAACCAAGAGGTAGAAGTTTGAGACCCACAAGCCTTCAAGAACACAGACTCCTCATCAGAAGGAGATTTGGACGGCCAGCCACCTCTCTGTTTCAAGATCTCCAGGATATCTGAACAAGAGATATCTTCAGAAGATGACTTGGGGGACCCCTCTGACTCCTCGAGGTCAGTGTCCAACGTGAGAGACTCATCCGGGGGAGTCTACATGTTTCCTCTTACACAAACTCTTTCTGACGGGCTCCTCAGGCAAAAACTCTGGGGAGACGTCAGAAAGTTGGGGACAACTCATGGAGGTATCCTGAGGCCTTGGGTCTCCGCTGTCCATGGATAAAGGGTGATCTGAAACTGACACCGGTGCCGGAGGGGGCAGAGTGTCAGTGCTGTAGGATGCAGCTGACGACCTGGCCTGCACGCTTTTCATAACCACGAAGGCTGATCTCCCCTGGCTCTGAAGGCCGACTAACCATACAGTATATGGTATTAGCCCTCGGTGCCGAGGAGATGAGCTCTGAAGCAGATGGGTCCAAGCTCATCCGAGCCGAAGCACAGAGAGGAAGGCTCGGAACCAATCAGTCTGAGCCCTCCCAGTCGGGTCCGACCGGGGAACTGTGGACCCTCGACCCAGTGGACGGAACAGACAGGGTCAGGGCAGAAATCGGAACCGAGAGGCCAAGTGAAGCTACTGGAAATGACCTAACCGCACCCGACGGAACCGACAACTCTGGCTCCGAGGGCCGAGAAAGGCTCGGAGGAGGAACAACAAATGATGAAGGGGCCATGGTCTCCGGAGCCGACTTGGTCGGAGCTGAAATCAATTTGGCCAGCACCGATGACTGAAGCAGTTTCTTCACCACTATCAACGTCCTCATTGAAAAGGGACCTAGAGGACCTGGAAGATATAGTTGGAGATCTGGATCTCCCTACAGAGGGAGACTGACACGAAGGAGAACCCGGTTGAACTGGAGACCGGCTCCGAAAGCTGGGAACTGATACAGACTTAGTCAATACACTACCTTCTGTCAGCACCGAAGCCAATGTAGCCAAAGAAGGAGAAGCTGTTCTAGCAACTTTCTCTGGCTGCTCTGAAGAAACAGACGGAGCCTGAGAGCGCTTAGCAGTCTTTTTGTCCTTTTTTGCTGGAGAGGATATGGCACTGGAAGACTTAGCAAAGTCTTGCTCAAAGGAGTGTTTAAGCAGTCCTTTCAGAATGAGCTTGTTCTTCCTTTCCTGTAGCACACGGGGACTGAAGGAATGACGAAACAAGGACTCTTGGAGGTGCACAGCCCCCAAGAAATACACGCACACGGAGTGCCCATCAGTCAAAGACATTTTATTGTTGCATTCAATACACTTCTTAAAGCCCAAAGGCCTGTGTTCCTTAGAATCCTTAGACATGCTGTATAAGGAGTACACGCACACACAGACAAGCTGCAAAACCACACGTACACACAAAAGACCTAACTAAACCCCGCATGGGAAACTAGAGCCTCTAACTAAAAATGGCCTAGTAACCAATGGGAACAAAAATTACAGGGAGGACTAGGTCCTCTAAATTAAACAGGCCTAGCCCAGGGGAAATAAAGGCAGGATAACACCACTATCAGACAACAAAAACATCAAGTAAGTTGCAAGTAACAGGAAGACACAGAGGCCACACGGAAAACAATGGGGAGGACTACGTCCTCCAACTGAAATGGGCCTAGCCCGTGGGAAGAAAGGGAGTGAACGGTATATCAAAAAACGGCCAACGAAAAAGGCCATACAACCAGCAAGAGAGACGCACAGTAGCTATGAAAATAGCTTTCTATGATCAACAAATATCCAAAACTTTAGAAAAAAGTATACTTGGCCACGGCCAAAAGCGAGACCACATCTGAGCGTAACGAGCGGCAAATGAGATCTGGGGAATGGGCCTGCTGCATGATAGGATACCTCAGCCACGAGCCAACTGAAGACTTTGAGCTAGAGTATGGCCGAGTTGGAGCAGAGGTTCAGCTCCGAACCCAGGGGTAAGAATGAAGGTGAGATTGGACTACATAACATCTGTTGCTCCTTTTGTACACCACCTTAGGTCTAGCTCCAAGCACTTTGCAAACTTCCCTGTCATTTTGTACAATATATCTGCTACTTGTTGGCTATCCATATTGTACTTGGCAACAAAAAGAGTGGAAAAATTCATTATTACCGGCTCTCATAACAGTAATTTTGGTAACAGTAAAAAGAAGTCATGTTCTTATCATAACGTTCCATATGTGTGGTCCGTCTTCATTCCATTAACCTGCGGGAATAAGTTTCCAAGGCTCAGAAATGAGCGGTCGCCTTCTTCCAGCTCAAGACTCCTGACTTGAACTCCTCCTTCCTACCCATAATGCCCAGCTCCCCCACAGTACCTCAGATTGAGTTAGCCGAGAAAAAACTTAACAGCTAAAACATTAGAACTATTCTACAAAAAACATGCAGATCAAATGTGTGTATATGACAAGGAAGAAAATATCCGGAACTCAACCAAACGAAAAGAGATTCCTTATAAATTTTACCAGACTTCCCAAAGACTTGGATGGGGGAAGGGGGATGGTGGGCTAATGGAATGAAGATGGACAACACAGATGGAACGTTATGGTAAGAACATAATTTCTTTATCTGATGTTGTCCACTTCATTGCATTAACCTGTGGGACAGAGTACCCAGCTACTATAATCCAGGGTGGCCATCAAGGAAGGATATTCTGGAGTACAGCAGAACCAAAGGCACTTCTACTCCTTGATATGATGTCCAATTTGTAATGTGCAACAAAACAATGGCGGTTTGACTAAGTAGCAGCAGCACAAATGTCCTCCATAGAAACTCTAGACCAAAAAGCCCAAGACGGGGCAATGGATCTTGTAGAATGGGCCCTTACTGGTCCTGGTAAAGGAATACCTTTGAAAGAATAAATAAAGGTAATACAGCCTTTCAACCATCTCGCTAACGTAACTTTGTCTCCTTTTCGAATGCAAAGAAAGGTAGAGCGGTTATCAAACAAATGATCAGACTTCTTGAGCGGCTTGGTTCTATGAATATAAAAACGAAGTTCTGTGTACATCAAACAAATGCAAAGTGTTCTCCCCTTTATTTTGATAATCAGGAAAAAGACTGGAAAATTGATTGACTTATTAATGTTAATCTCCTTAGCCAACTTGGGTAAAAAGGAAGGATTAGCGCGCAGGTTCACTCTGTCTTTGTGGAAAATCTAATATGAAAATTTTGCAAAAAAGGGCTTGGAGGTCAGACACTCTACTGGCTGAAGTAACAGCGTCTTCCAGGATAGAAATTTCAAATTCACTGTAGCCGAGGGTTCAAAAAGAAGACGGACTAAAGCTTACAGAATCATAGTTAAATCCCAAGGAGGAGGTGGAACTTTCACTGCTGGCCACAGCAGAAAGGTGCCCCCTGAGTAAAGCTTTACACAGTTTTGAAGAAGCAAGAGATAAGGAATCAAACCAAACATGGAAAATGGAAATAGCAGCTAGATGAACTTTGACAGTAGAGTAACTAGCACCATCCTTGACAAGGGAACCAAAAAAGTCTAACATGACTGTTACTGAGGCTGTAAAGGAATCTGCTTTTGTTTATCCCAAATAGAAACTCTCTTCCAATTTGCCCTTGTAAATTTTCTGTGTGGAACACTGAGATAAAATCAATGTTTCTCGAATGGGGGAAGACAACCTGGGAAATCTAGCCATCACTGGAAGTGGAGAAAAAGTACAGTTGTGTACCTACCATAAATGTAGATGTTCGAGTGTATTCACTGTTGCAGTCATTACACTTGGGTTATCCTGCTGGCAGGCTACCCACAGTCGGCCTGAATTCCAAAGTCCTGGTCTGGCGTCGGTTGCTGTCGCCTCTTCCCTGACGTCAGTGCGCCAGGGGTATATAAGATGCAGCCAACGCCATTTTCTTCAGTTTTTCTTGCCCTAGATGTCAGGTGCCCCAAAAGGGTAGGCTAAAAACATTGCTTATAAAAAGCATGCACTAAAATAAACAATACCTTTATCTACAAGCAAATACACCACATAGGTTGTATAGAATAGAGAAATACAGATAAGTCCCAGCAAAGAAAGGGGGATGGTGGGTGGGTAACCTGGACTGCAACAGTGAATATACTCGAACATCTACATTTATGGTAGGTACACAACTGTACTATGTTCATCGTGTTTCACTGTTGCAGTCATTACACTGAGGTAGGGCAGCTGGGTCTAAATAGGATTAGGAGTAGCTATGAGGCCCTGCAGAACTGCAGTGGCAAAGCCTGCTCTGGATTTAGAGTAAAGAGGTAAGTGATGATGCTTGGTAAAAGTGTGCACTGAACTCCAAGTTGCAGCCTCCAAAATTTCCTTGGTTGGTACTTCTCTGAGAAAGGCTGCTGAAGTGGCTGCTGCTCTGGTGGAATGTGGCCTAATATTCTTAGGCACTGATTTGTCATGCTGTGCATAGCAGAAACGAATGCAGTGTCCTATCCATTTTGAAATAGTCTGCTTTGAGATTGCCTTTCCTTGTGATCCTGCAGCATATGCTACTAACAGTTGCTCAGTTTTTCTTAAAGCTTTTGTTTTGTCCAAGTAGAAGCGTAGCTGCCTGTGTATGTCCAAAGAGTGCAGGTGTCTTTCCCCTTTATTCTGGGGATTTGGATAAAATGTTGGCAAATGAATGGTTTGGTTGAGAGCCACACTGGGTACCACCTTTGGCATAAATGTTGGGTTTGTCCTTAGAGAAACCCTGTCCGGATGAAAAATGATAAAAGGTTCAACTACCATTAATGCTTGTGACTCTGAGACTCTTCTTGCTGAAGTTATTACTAGGAGCAGAGCAGTTTTTCATGATAAAAATTTTATATCAGCTGTATTGGCTGGCTCAAAAGGAGGCAGGGTGAGCTTTTCCAAGACAAAGTTGAGGTCCCATGCAGGTATCGGTGCTCTCCTTGGGGGTCTTATGTTTTTTGCCCCTCTGAGGTACTGTCTTAGCAGTGGATGTGAAAAAAATAGGAGGTTCCGTATTGTAATGAGCTGAAATGGCACAGGCATGGATCTTAATTGATGAGAAAGATAGGCCTTTGTCCAGCATCTCAGGTATTGTAAAATCTGAGAAATATTTGGAACAAGTGGTTCAAGTCCTTGTGCCTGGTTCCAAGCACAGAATCTCTTCCATTTTTCTGCATAAGATTTCCTGGTGCTGGGCCTCCTGGCTTCCAAAATGACATCCATAACAGCTTTAGAGAGAGGGGTGTGTTCTGAGTGGCTATATTATTTGCCATGCAGCCAGATTTAAGGTCCTGAGTTGGCTGCGCAGGATCTGATTGTTTTGTTGAGTCAGAAGATGAGGAATTTGAGGTAAAGTCCAGGCTGGGCCTTGAGACAAGCTCTTTAGGATTGGGTACCAGTGCTGACGTAGCCAGTCTGGGGCAATCAGAATCATTTTTGCCTTCTCTTGTCTGACTTTTAGGAGTACCTTGGGAAGGAGAGGCAGTGGTGGAAAGGCATAAACTGTCAGGGTTTTCCAGCTGAATGATAGAGCATCCACTTTCCATGCTTGTGAGTGATGAGCCCTCGTACAGAATCTCTGTAGTTGGCAGTTGTGAGGGGAGGCAAACAGATCTATGTCTGGGCATCCCCATTTCGTTGTTATCATGCTGACCTGTGGATCTAGTTTCCACTTGTGAGGGTCCATGAGGTTTCTGCTTAGTTCGTCTGCCAGAGTATTTTTCTTTCCTGGCAGGAATTGTGGCTGCAGATGTACTTGGTAGGTCAGTGCTGTGTTCCACAAAGTCATGGCTTGTCTGCAGAGGGGCTAGGAATGAGTACCCCCTTGCTTGTTTATGTACCACATAACTGTAGTATTGTCCGTCTTTAGCAGTAGTTATCCTGGATGTAGTAGATCCTTGAAGGCTGTCAGGGCATTCTGTACAGCTAGCATCTCTTTTTGATTGATATGAAGATGCATTTGGTCCGCGGGCCATGTGCCCTGAATACATTTTCCTGCCATGTGTTCCCCCCAGGCATAATCCGATGCATCTGTTGTTAGTGTCTGGCTGGCTGTGGGTGAAGTGAAAGGCTGTCCCTTATTGTGGTGACAGGCCAGTGCCCACCATCTAAACTCCTGTTGCAGGCAGGGAATAAGAGTTATTATTGTTTCCAGGCTGTGGCAATGTTGAGTCCAAACACTTTTTAGATACCATTGTAATTTCCTCATATGCAGTCTTGCATATGGAATTAGTAGGATGCAGGATGCCATGAAGCCCAAAGCCTGCAGAATTTTTCTTGCAGGTAGCTGGGTCTTTGTTGCCATCATTTGAAAGTAACGAGTCAGTTGCCTATGCTTGTCTGGTGTGAGATAAGCCATTTGGGCAGTTGTATTTAAGGTTGCACCCAGGAATATTATCTCTTGAGAGGGCACTAGTTTTGATTTATTTTCGTTTACTGTGTACCCTAAGCAAATTAGTAATATTTTTACAAACGTCAGATGCTTTAGAAGGATGTCCTTGCTCTCTGCTTGAATAAGGCAGTCGTCCAAGTAGGGATATATTTGGATTCCTTTTTGTCTGCAAAACGCAATTTCTGGTGCCAGGCATTTTGTGAAGACCCTGGGCGCAGTAGATAAGCCAAAGGGCAGTGCAGAGAATTGGTAATGCATTGAACCAGCTATAAATCCTAGGTATCTTCTGCAATTTTGTCTGATTGGGACATGCAGGTATGCCTCTGAGGTCCAAGGTAACTAGCCAAGCCTTCTTGCCCAGCATGGGTAGAAGTTGCTGTAGTGTCAACATTTTGAAACGTCCAGGAAAGTATTTAAAGTAGACAGGTCCAGTATTGATCTCCAAGCGTTGTCCTTTCTGGGTACCAAGAAAAGTCTTGAGTAAAATCCTTGCCCCTGCTCTTCCTGTGGTACTTTCTGAATAGCCCTCATGTCCATGAGAGCAGAAATTTGTCTTTGTGCCTCTGCCCATTGATTGTGTGGCAGGTCTGGCATACCTTTTGGTCCTGGTAGAGTGTGAAAGTGGAAACTGTAACCCTGAGAAACAATATTTAGTACCCATTTGCCCTGGGTTATTGTGTGCCAATTTTGTGAGAAAAGTGCTAGTTTTCCCCCTAAGGGTGCTGCCAGTGCTTGGCATAGGTAGAAGAAAGTCATTGGGACTGTTTCCAATAAAGTTGTGATTTGTCTTCTCCGCCTTTGGGGGCTGAAGCACCACACTGTTTAGGTCTGTATAAGCGTTGGGGCTGAGATCTGCCTCTTGGGCGTCTGTATCTGCCTCTTTGTGGCCTGACACTGGAAAGGACCAATTTTTTGAAGGCCAGTTCCTGCTAAATCTGGGTGGCTAAACCTGTAAGAAATTCTTTACTGTCTGCATTGATTTTGCTTTATCCTCCATTTTCTTTAACACCTCTTATGCCTTAACACCAAACAAAGTATCATGCTGTAATGGAGCATTCAATAATTTTGCTTTAACATGGTCAGGTAAACCTTGTTCTTTTAACCAAGGTGAGCACTTTCATGGTAGTACCTTACTGCTTATTCGGTATGAAGAAGTGGTAAGGTACTACCGTAAAAGCGCGCACCTTTTGTATTAAAATCTTATTTATATATTTAATATATATATATATTTAATATTATTTGTTCATTGCGTTTGTTTCTTGATACCAGCTTTCTTATCTGCCAGTTCGTTGTGGTGTTGTGTGCCGTTGGGGTTTGTTTGACAAGTGAGGTACCAAACAAGTGACATATTGTCCATTTAGATTGCAATAGTCCCCTGAGGTAGAAAGCTGTCTAGTTCTTGCAATGCCAGAAGAACTACTCTCATATTCAAACTGGGAGGTGTCCATGGTCAAAGTGGTGTTTGGGGAAGGAAGAGCAAATGGGCGTCCTTGAGTAACTTCTGTGGAGTGAAGCCACCAAACTAGAGACTCCTTGCACACACAAGACAGACTGATGGGAAGATTCAAAGGATTCCTGAGAAGCGACCACTGCACCGCTAAGATCCACTGTAATATCCGCATGTTAAAATGGGCCATGGGTAGGAGGGTTACGGCTGCCGCTATGCAGCCTAATGCCTTGAGAACTAGAGAGGCCTGGTGTTTTGAAATAGTCAAAATCTGGCTGAAGTGAAATTTCAATTTTGTCACTGTCTATTGTGAGATAAGCATAGGACATCCTTGTGGCTAAGCTTGGCCCTATGAATTTTATGACTTCTACTAGTTTCACCTGTGACTTTCTGTATGTTAACAGTTAACCCCAGGGTTAGGGCCAACTTGAGAAAGTAATCCCTGGCCTGACGAAGTAGATGCCTGGTTGGAGAAGTCAGGAGCCAGTCGCCCAGATGTGGAAATATCCGATAACCTTGCAGTCGGAGATTTGCTGCAACTACTGCTGGACATTTGGTGAACACCCTGGGAGCTGTGATGAGACCAAATGGAAGCACCCATAACTGGTAGTGACAGACTCCCAGCCTCAAACGCAGAAAATGTTTGGAGTGCCTGTCCATTTTGATATGGTAGTACACATCTTTGGATGTGCTCTGTAGACCTCAATCACCCATCTTTGGGAGAGGTAAGATGGACTGAATCATGACCATTCTAAACTGTGTGTTTTACTGACTTGCTCAGAGGGGTCAGATAGAGAATAGGTCGCAAGTCTCCCATTTTCTTGGGTACTAAAAAGAATCTGGAGTAAACGTCCGATCCGACTTGATCAGGGTAACCTCTTGGATGACTTTTTGTGGCAGCTTTCTTATTTCCTGGACTGTATCTTCCCCTCTGAGTGGAACATTGGGAGGTGAAGTTTTTGTTTGGGAGTTTCATAAAAGGGAATGAAGTATCCTCTGGATATGATCCTTAGCACATATTTGTCATTTGTTATGGCCTGCCAGGCTTCTAGGTGCATGGAGAAACATCCCTCCCTTCTTCCAAAGAAGAGCAGTCGGGCAACAGTTTAAGATTGCTGGAAAGGATTGTCCTGGACAATTTCCCGCAGCCCCTGATTTTGCAGACCCCTCAGCCATGTGGGCAGCGAATCCCATTCTGACCATATTCCCCCCTCTGCCTTAGGGGGAAGTCTCCTTGAGTATCCTGGAATGGACCCTGAGACTTCAGAAAGCATGTCTTCTTACTTCATGCTGGTTCCTGGAGAAGGTCCACAGTGGAGTAGAAAAACTGATTCCGATAGACAGGGTCTTACCGTCTTTCACACTCTGGGATAAAGTATCACATACTGTGGGCTCAAGCAAGGTGGAGCCATCAAAGGGGGCATTAATAAAGGACTGTTTGAAAGGCGCCACAAGATCGCACAGCCTCATCCAGACATGGCTCCGTATGGCAATCCTGGAACTGGTTGCCCTTGAGGCATCCTCCGCAGCATGAGAGATGAGCCTCATGAATGCATTGGCTAAGGAGTGTAGAGTGGCAAGCCTAGGGGAAAAGGACTCCCGTTCCTCAGTAGGCATGGATCCTGGGATCGACCTAGAAAGTTCCTTGAGTACATTCCTTTGCAGCCAGGTAAAATGTGACAAATAGTTCAACACCCTAAGCGCAAAAGTAGATAAGGAGTAGAGACTCTTGCCTAATCTGTTCAATGCCAGGGACTCTATTTGGGGCATGGACAGAGGAGCTTTCCTGAGCCAGCTCCTTTTTGGTGGTTGACGCCACAACCACAGCATCTACAGGGATTCCTTTGGTCCAGAAAGATTTATCAACCAGGGCACTCAAAATCTTGTTTGCTCGTTTGGGGATTGGTACCACTGTATCTGGCTCCTTCCAAGCCCTTGACGAAAATTAAAACAAAAACTTTATGAACATTACTATGAAGTAAAAAAAAAAGTTAGCACTAACGCTGTTTTCAAGTGCATAGCTAAAAATAGTGACCATAAATTTTCATTTTTTTTATATTGGAGAAAGTGAATATTAATCCTAAACGTGGCCCTTGAGCTATTACACTTGAACAAATAGAGCTTAAGTGGCAATTATACCTCAAAAGGTTCTACACCACAAGGACTTAACAATACACTACCTATACTGATCAAATTAAACTGTCATATAAATAAAACATAATGATGCAGGACGACTTTGAAATTTTGGAAGTTTAACAAGTGGAGTTAAGTGAGATTATATTTATTGTTAACAACATCACATTTTAACAGCTGACACTTCAGAATATGTCTGGTAACTTAGACCTGTTAACTAAAACATGATATACTGATTGTGCACGGCAGATATTAACCTTGATATAGAAAAGTTTTAAACGTATTATTAGTAAATACATGAAGTTTAAGATAGCAGCTGTTTAAATCTTATCGATTAAGCATATTTGTTTGGGTTACGGACACAAAGTTGCTTTAACACTTTGAAACAGGCACATGATTCAAGCCTATAAAAAGGTCAGATGACATCGCATTATCTGATGAAGTCTAAATTTAGAGACGAAAGCACTTATCTGGTTGTTTTAATAGTGTACTGTCTTATAATTTTTGTTGTGTAAAAGTACAGGTTCGTCTTTACTTTGTACTTTAGCCAATACTAATTTGGAATAAATAACTGCTTGGACTGATATCGTGGCTGGTTGGTAAACTTTGAATTTTTATTTGTTGAAATTTTTAAAGAAGGGAGGATGTTCATGAATAATGCATACAAAATAATGGTCAAGATGTGTTAAATGAGAGGATTGACAGATACTGAAAAATATGAAAGCATGACAAAGACTAATACCGAAGACATTAGGAAATATGTACAATACATGATGACGGAGAACAGATGAATTATTACTGTATCTGAAATGTTGCAAGATAATGTGTGATGAATATATATACATTTACTAAAAGAAAGATGTAGGGGGTGGAAAACTATGGAAGAACAAGATTAATTTAGGAAATGTGAAGTAATTAACCTGAACAAGAAAGGTGGCAGTATGAAGAAGAGGGTACAGACATCAGGTAGCAGGTAATCGTTTCTCTCAAGATTTAAGAAATGTATTCATTAATGGATAGGGTCGCTGAATCAGGGAACATGCAAATGGAATAGGCAAAGGAGTAACAATTCACAGAGACATTAAAAGCAGTGGACAGATGGAAAATTGAATAGGGTATGGAAATAAAGTTACCTATTAGAAGCTTTTTTTTTTTCCTAGCCAGAATGCATAGGCCAACTTTCTCTTTCAGCTACCAATCTAAATAACATGAAATGAAATTGTGAGTACAGGAACCATCACATTTAAAGCTGATCATAATTGCTTGTACACTAACAAGGGAAACGCAGATTCTCAGTCACAAAGAAATGATTCACATTAAAAAGCATTTCTGCCAGGGAGCAAGCCCTCTATGTACACCTCAAAGTTTATTCTCCCAACAAGGTCACTAAATCTTGGTGAAAGAGCAACCAGTAAATAGTTACTGAAACACATCTTGCCCTTTCAGAGTCAATAAGTTCAGTCTGACCCTTGCAGTATCATCCTCCTGTGAAGTGCAACACATGAACAACCCCACGTTGCAAGTGTTCTCTCCATCCAGCTGCTTCACACTACGAAAAGTGAAACAAGCACATGTACCTTCGGCAGCAGTAGTCAGACTTATCATATCGCACTATGTAAAAAACTTGCACAGCTGAATTTCACCTGCAGTTGGCAAAAGTTCACAAGGAACAAATAAAGTTAAATCTATGTAGGTCAATCTGCAATTAACTTAATTTGTTAAGTCTAGTGTGCATTGTTTTGTAGTGCTGAATCTGCTGGAAGGATATCCCCACCCCACTTACACACACTCAAAGGCCTTTTACTGCTGAAGGTGAAGCTACATCAACACTTCAGCATATTTCACTCATCAGTGCAATATATCCCTGGAAAAACACTGAAAAGCCCATAACTATAAAATTAGATGCTGCGGCTCAAAACAAGTATTTAGAGTTCAGACACCTTGTCTTTGTATCTATGAACATTTTACCTCACTGATTGTTTATGGTGGTAAGCAATCTGGCGGGGGGGACGGGGGACGGGACTGCTTTCCACTCAAGGAACTGAATGCTCCTCCCTGCATCTCAGTTTGTTCTCTCACTACATTTGCCGTTGTAGCTCCAACTTCAGAGTCAATTCACTACCTCATGTCCCAAGTATTTTCTCCATCCAGCTACGTCACTCTACAAAAAGGTACACTGGATTCTTGTACATTTTGATTTATTTCATTTTGGTTCAAACTTGTACAAGAAAAATACAACTAAGATTTCACTGTGTTTAATTGTGGCTAGGTGTTGTGTCTTTGCTGTTAACGTGTAGTAAATGTATCGGCACATTTACTGACTTCTTACTCTAGGTTGCAGTAATAGCAGCAAAGTTAGTATTTCTGCTATTAATGTGTAGCAATTATATTAGCAAGTTTCTACTGGCTGGGTGTTTTACAGTAGGATTCAGTGAAACCATCAAAATTGTTCATGTTTGTACTGCAGTTACATCAAGTAAGTCTATAGTCTGTTGCCATCTGGCTAAGTGTTCTTTTTTTTCTCTTTTCTTTCTGCTAATCTGTAGTACATCTGTTTATGTTATGTATATATGTTTCCACTCACTTCTATTGAAGGCTTCTATTGTAATACCTGATTTTATGTTTGTATGAACAACACAGTTACTGGATAATGTGATTGTTAATATATGAGGGTTTCTGTTTGTGAAGAGAGTTTTGTCATTCACTACAGTTGCTTCCTTTTTTCATACATGTTACACACACTAGCTGGCTTCCTTTTTTCATACATGTTACACACACTAGCTGGCTGCCTTTTCTAAGTGCTTAAATATCAGATTTACAGATTGCATCTTGTGTAGCAAAGAGTGGGAACCAACAGATTATAATCTGTACCTCTAACATCTGTAAACCTACATCTCAGTAACTCCACACTTGCATGCATACACATATCTCGTTAGTTTATTTTTCTTCCTGTCCTTCTATACTGTGGAAGCCACCATTTTTGTTTTTAGTAATCCCAAACTTGCATACCTACAAATATCTCCTGTAAGCTTACTGTCCTATTTAAAGGCTAGAAAGCTGAAGTGCACAACTGTGAAATATAGTGCACTACTCGTTTGCCAAACATTACTTAAGGTGGATGAGTACAGACAAATAGTATTGTACCCAACTAGTTCAACCATCAAGAAATCCTTAACTTTTTCTCTCTCTCTCTCTCTCTCCCAGTGAAACAAGCACATGTACCTTCTGCAACAGCAGCAGTAGTCAGACTTATCATAACGCACTACCTAAAGGACTTACACAGCTGAATATCACCAGTTGGCAAACGTTCACAAGGAACAAATAAAGTTAAATCTATGTAAGGCAATCTGCAAATAACTTAATCAGTTAAGTCTAGTGTGCATTGTTTTGTAGTGTTGAATCTGCTGGAAGGATATCCCCATCCCCACCCCCACCCCACTTACCCACACTCACAGGCCTTTTACTACTGAAGGTGAAGCTACATTAACAGTTCAGCATATTTCACTCCTACCAGTGTAATACATCCTTGGAAAGACATTAAAAAGCCCAAAACATAAAATTAGATGTGGTGACTTGAGACAAGTATTTAGAGTTCAGACATCTTGTCTTTGTATCCATGAACATTCTACCTCACTAATTGTTACCATGTGTGTGTGTGGGTGGGGGGGGTTCTTCCCGCTCCGCTCACTCCGTTCCCCTTCTCCCCATATCCCACCCTCCCCAGCACCTTTACTCTTATCCTAAGCAAACCACTCCGCTTGATTACTATGATCCAATTATATATGACTACCTTGTCTACAGTCACATTTCATACACACCTTACTTTCTTTTATTTAGCCAAACTTATTTGTTCTTCCTTACATCCATCACCTTGAATTCACTTGCCCTCTACTATACTTTTTTACATCTTACTCTACTTTACCATCACAATACAATCACCCCCTCAAACTATTTTAAATTAACTCCAAGCTTATCACCTTCTCCTCTACTGTACACACAAACTAGCATTGCACCATAATTTTACTACTGACCAATCACATATCCCCCACCCATCCTTATCACAAACTGCAAGGTAAAACACCTAACCACATTATCAAAGCCCACTCTGAAGTCAAACCATTTCCAACCTTACCGTCAGCTGCACACATCACAATCTTTATTTGCACCTGATACTACATTCAAACACACAAACTCCACTTTTCCTATGTTTAAACCCACCATCACAGTTGACACGCTCCTCCTAACTTGCCCAGCCTCTATACTGTTAATTCTCAACCTCACTACAGCTATTATCTTCGCATACCCCACACACCAATACACAACAGCCTCCTCTAACCCTCTCCCCAATAAATATAGCTTCTCATGCATCTCCTCTCAGCTTTTCCCCTGTACCCTCACATTTTATTCATGCCACAAACTGACCTCCTATGAAACCGCACTTGACACCAGTACCCTCACCTAGGAATAAAAAATACTTCCCATGGTACCAATTAAAAAAAAAAAAAAAAAACGGAATAACCACAAAAGTAAAACAAATAAAGAAAAAAAAATGGTTAAGGCACACTGAACCAGGCTGCACAATGGGAGTTTTAATTCTAAATTAAGACCACCCTCCCCACCAAAAGGGCAAATATCTATCCCAGCAGAGTGCTGCCCCCCTGACATCTCAGATGCTCAGGTAAGAGCCGCCCTCTCCAAAGCAAAAAACACAGCATCAATGGGACCAGATGGTGTCCCGGGCTGCGTCCTACATAAACTCCAACAAGAGCTAAACCCAAACATAAAACTACTGTTCAACCTCAGCCTTACTACAGGATATGTGCCCAAAGAGTAGCGTACAGCAACAGTGGTCCCTCTCCATAAAGGTGGTGTCTCAACGGATCCTGGAAACTATCGCCCCATAAGCCTGACTAGATTGGTCTGCAAAGCTATGGAAAGGATCATCATGGACCTCATAAATAAAGATATTGGGGACCTACAAACACTGGATCCTACCCAGTTCAGCTTTGTTAAGGGCAGATCCTGCCTCTTAAACCTGGTTGATTTCTTTGAAACAGTCACCAAGGCCATTGACGAGGAGAAGGTGGTCCCACACAGCCTACCTGGACCTCGCAAAAGCCTTCGATACAATACCCCACTCGGGCATTATAGATAAGCTCACCAGCTTAAATATAAACCCCTATGTCACTAGATGGATTGCAAACTGGCTCAAGGACAGAACCCACATGGTTAGAATTGCTGGAGCCATGTCAGACTCCAAACCATTTACAAGTGGTGTCCCACAAGGCTCAGTCCTGGGACCTCTCTTGTTCGGTATATTTCTCGGAGGTACAGGCCAACACGGAAGGACTGTGGCTGACCAAGTTCGCAGATGACTGCAAACTGGGCGCCATAATCGACTCTCCAGCCGACACAAGCATCCTCCAAAAGGGCCTCATAGAAACAGACAACTGATGCCAGAGCCATGGCCTCGAGCTAAATGCCAAAAAGTGTATAGTCATCCCCTTTGGCAAAACAGTGCCACAAATTACCACATAGGTGGTAATCCATTAAGTACAGAATAAGTAATTAGGGACCTGGGGACCCAAGTTGATAGCAATCTCTCATTTGACAACCACGTGGCCAAAGTGGTTAGAAAAACATTTTATATAGCCCACCTAATCATGAAGGGATTCACATCTAGATCAGGGAGGTCATCGTGCCTCTTTACTCATCCCTCATCAGGCCCATAATTGAGTACAATGCCCCTTTTGGGATGTACCTTACCAGACACCTGCAGCAACTGGAAAGACCCCAAAAGTACCTCACCAAGAGGATCAAAGGGCTCAAACAGATGCCATATGCTGCCCGGTTAAAGAAACTCCAGCTCTACTCAGTGACATACCGCCTGTTCAGAGGCGATCTGTGCCTGACGTATAAAGCCATGTCCAACCCGGAATTAATGGACATGCTGCACCTCAGAAAATCCAAATCCCATCGAGCTACGTGCTCGAGAGACTTGAACCTCAGCACTGAAATAAATAGGACATGCTGGAGGGACAGATTCATAACCCAGAGGCTCCCTTCACTCTGGAATAAAATCCCAGTCCAGGTTAGGCAGAGTCCCTCATTGACTCTCTTCAAGAGGAATCTTGATGAGTGGATGGGAGATCGTAGGTTTACCCCGGGTATCACTTCTGTGTCACTGTTAGACAGAGGCACAGTATACTAACCTCGAAAAAGGGCATAGCAAAATAAATTTAAAATGGGTGGCGAAAGCCAAACACATTCTGGCTAGGCTTATAAATGCCCTAGGGCAGATAGCCTAGTATGAACCTATGAACAAGCGCTTTCGTCCTGCCACAAATGCAGGACTTTTTCAAAGTGAACCAGGCTGCAGAATGGGAGTTTTAATTATAAATTAGGACCACAAGCGCCATCATCCTGCCACAATGCAGGACTTTTTCAAAGTGAATCATTCACTTTGAAAAAGTCCTGCATTGTGGCAGGACAAAAGCGCTTGTGGTCTTACTTTATAATTAAAACTCCCATTGTGCAGCCTGGTTCAGTGTGCCTTAACCGTTTTTTCTTTACTTCCATGGTACGTATTCCTCATTACCTATCTACTTAAATGTGGAGACGTACATCATAACCCAGGCTCACCCTTTAATATTAACCACAAGAGTAACCAACCCCAAAGATTTAAACATACTTGCACTTAACCTTAAGAAGTATATGTAATAAAATAGCCCCACTGCATGCCTGGATTGACCAAAATAAACCTGACATACTATCACTTACTGAAACATGGCTACATCCCAATGTCAGAAATAATACCTCCAAACTTTGCAATAACCAGAAAAGATACATCTATAAAAATGGGGGGGTATCACTTCTATATCCCTCTACACTCAACATCACTACTTACACCAGTATTATACCTATCTTTTCTAATGCTAAGGTACTAATCTCCTTTTTGAACCTCAATATATCAAAATAATTTGCATAATAGTAATATATATCCCACCAGGTAACAATATACCAGTGTTGGAAAATATTTTATTCTGGACATCCCAAATAATCTTAGGAGACGTAAATATAAACTGTCAAACCACAGCTTCCGACTCCCCCAGAAATAGTATAAATCAGTATGTTTTTTCTCAGCTTATCAATGCTCCAACAAGATACAGCAAAGATCTTACCTGCCAATTCACCTTACACTGGATTCTAGTATCCCACCCTGCCAATTATCCCTCTTCTGTTACACTGTCTGGCTCCCTGAGCAATCATCCACCAGCTTACTCACTTAGAACAAACTCCCAACAACTAAGAGTACACATTAATAAAATCAGTTAGGAACTCAATTTTTGTCAGCATAAATTTAACTATCACCTACAGGAAATAGACTGGACTCCCCTTAAACAACTACCCTTAATGATGCTGTACTATACTTCCCATTCGTATGAAAAGAATTAAAAAGAACTCAGCACCATGGCTCTCTAAGGAATGTAAACACCTGATGAAGCCAAGTGACCTAGCCTAGTCAACCTGGAAACAAAACAAAAATGAACAAATTCATGTTAATTTCAAAACACTACGTAGCAAAGTGACAAAACTAATCAACAGAGATAAGAAGTCATATCATTCCCAGCTTCAATCCAAGCATAAAATCAACCCCAGTAAATTTTGGCACCCCATATCTTCGCTACGTAACCCTTCAAGAAACAGAGAGAACACCCTATCACCGGATATCCCCTCCATCACAAATAGCTGAAAAAATTTAACAAGCATTTCATAAAATACATTTCAGACCTACTAACACCACTAATGCTGGACCCACCCACCCTTCAACCTATTCAGACACAGACCCCAGACCATCAACTACTTCTAACCCTATCATTACTAACCCCCTACTCAACAAAATGTCATACAAACCCCGTTCTCATTTCAGCCCATACCCACTGACACCATTAAGAAACGGCTACAAAGACTAAAACCCTGCTCTACTTCAGCTGACAATCCCCCCCCCAATACTACCTCAAACTGTCTGTTAACTCATTGGCCTACCCAATCAGTATCCTTATAAATAGGTATTTATCCAAATCAGACCTACCATATAGAAATAATCTCACATCACACCCATCCACAAAGGAGGCAACTCTTTTGATCCATCCAGTTTCAGTCCTATATCCATCTTGTCACCCATATCCAAAATTCTTGAGAGGTATCCATCAGCAGGTAATAAAATATCTATGCAAAACAATCTTTTAACCAAAACCAAACATGGATTCTGATCTAGACAGCATGGCTACATCCCTATTATCTTTTACAGACACTGTGAACAAGACCAAAGATGCAGTATGCTATACAGACTCAGTATTCCTTGATCTCTCCAAGGCCTTTGACAGTGTCTCACCTCTTACTTTTGAACACACTGCCTAACTTAGGCTTCTCACTTAACAGTAAAATGGTTTCAGAGCTACCTCAAGAATCATAAACAAGCAGTGAAATGGTCCAACAAACTCTCACCCTTTCTCTACAACCCTACTGGAGTCCCCCAAGGCTCCATCCTAGGACCCCTACTCTTCAATATTTTCACAACCTTCACACGGCCTCTCACTCTGGGAGCCTCATTCAATACGCTGACGATTCCACCATAATCTGTACTGCTCAATCACTACCAGAACTACTCTCAAAAACTCTACAGTCCTTTACAGCAGTTGAATCCTGGTTAAGAAATGCCCAACTCTTTCTTAATCCAAAGACGAGAAAACTGGTACTCTTTCATCCCAAAAACACCTCTTCTCTCCTCTCTCACTAATCATTTCAACATCCTTGCATCTGACAACTATCTGACAACTCTGCCACAGAAATAGTGCAGGAAACCAAACTTCTAGGTGTTATCGTTGACAAACTTTCATTTGACCCCCATATACAGCAAAATAAAGAAAATTCATCAAAAACTGGGACTCATACATAGAAACAAGCATTTATTTATTGCAGCAACCAAAACTACCCTTGCAAAAACATTATTACTTCCCTCCCTTCTTTATAGTGCCCCTATCTTAACTAACCTATAAAATTCTTCCCTAAGGAAGTTGGAACAGTGCTACAACAAAAAGTTGCAAAGTTTGCCACAAACTCTAAACATCACACACACCACTGTAAACCACTCCTAGAATTAAAATGGCTTGAACTACCCAACCAACTTGCCTTTATTCAGCTACCCACCTTGCACAACCTTATTTTCAAGCCTACTGCCTGCCCTGCACTAGCCAATTAGTCACATCCTAAACACCAAATTGATCCCTACGATCAGAAGACAAAAATCTCTTAGCTATCTCAAAATCCACAACAAAACCTAGTCAAACTCTGTATTCATACTCTGTTTCTATACATTGGAATTCACTACCTCTAGCTACCAGGTCTATGCTTGGCTTAACCCATTTCAAAGCCTCATTAAAAAATCATCTCAAAAATAAATGGCTCTGCTCCTGCATAAAGCCCACCTAATGTTCAGGTCTTCCTCTTCTCAAACATTTCAATCTCTCACAGACTGCAAGATCCTAAAGCTCTTATGACTCCTTCTCTGCTTCTATACCATATCCTTAAGCTACTGCTCAGGCTTTATTGCTTCTATTCTTCTTAACTCTCTCTCTCGCTACATATATGCATCGCTAACTTTCTGGCTGCTATTTTCCTAACTAAAACTAACATTCTATTTTGCATGTACTATAACAGTCAATGTGTCACACTGCACTACCTACGTACTTTTTTTTTTTGGACACTATCTCTACATCATGTATGATGAGAGTGACTGTTATCGTCTGAAATGTTTTAATTGTATAGAATTGTCTAGATGTGTAGTAATATATTACATCTTGTAGCAATTTGTTCTTTCAAATTATTTTTTGTACAGGTTCATAGATTGGTACTAGGCTATCAGCCCTAGGGCCTATACAAGCCTAGCCATAACAATTCCCTGGATATTTCTTCCACAGTATTTACTTCCCTGGACCCCTGTCTAGCAGGGCGACTGACATGATCCCCAGGGTGAATTTCCCATCTCCCATCCAATTGTCAAGGTTCCTGTTGAAGAGGGCCAAGGAGGTTCTCTGCTTGACATGTATGGGCAGTCTACAAGTCTAGCAGGGCGACTGACATGATCCCTGGGGTGAATTTCCCCATCTTCAATCCAAATGTCAAGGTTCCTTTTGAAGAGGGTCAAGGAGGTGCTCTGCTTGACATGTATGGTCAGTCTATTCTAGAGTATGAGGTGTCTCTGGGACAGGAACCTATCCCTCCAGCATGTTTTGTTTATTGTTTAAAGTATTTCTAATGTAATCTTTATTGTATTGGATTATACTGTATTTGTATTGTACTGCATGTGGAGCTTTTCTCCCCAGGCCTCTGCTGAAAACTTGTTCTGTGGACCCAGTCAGACCACCCCGGTAAACAAATGTCAACTAAACAAATACTACTGCCAGATAATATGCACAAGTGATCATGATACCAGTTAATGTCTAGAGCAAGAGACTAAAAACGGTCAGTACAACAAGATACAATTTAACTCTTTAAACAACCATATTTAAACACTACATTCAAGACATGTTGAAGGAATTTGAATATCCCAGCACATTCCACAGACAGACTACTGTAGAAACCAGTCACCTCAAAAATGTGCAGTCTTCATGGCATGGGCAATTTAAAATTTATACAGCATAATCATTAAATAAACTGTAATACTGAAAATACATCATGGGTAAAGTATAAGTACTGAATAACAGATGGGAAATGAAACGTATGCACTTGCTGTAAGGAGAACTGCAGTGGGATGGGAAATTTTCGCCCAAAGAAAAAAATCCAAGAAAAGTGAATTAAGTTTATTAAATTAAGAAAAAAATGTTTAGTATTTCTGTTTTATTTAAAATGTATCGCCTCACAGCAAGAGGTTCTCCGGTTCAATTCTCAGCTGGGGTGCCTTCTGTGTGAAGTCTGCATGTCCTCCCTGTGGCCGCATGGATTTCCTCCGGGTGCTCCGGTTTTCTCCCACATCCCAAAGACATGAAGTAGGTGGATTGGATGCTGTAAATTGGCCTTAGGTGCGAGTGTGTGCATGTTTGCGCCTTCTGTGGAAGGTTGGGCACCTGGCTGGCAACTCAACACCGTAAAACTCCACTGCCAATCATGAGCAGACAGATGATCCGCTGTGCCGACCCCTAACCAGGAAAAGCCGAAAGAAGAAGTTGTATTTAAAATGTATGAAGTTAATCAATATATATTAAAATGCATTTACTATGGAAATGTAATGTACTGTAAAAGTCATCCCATCACTGTTCTTATTTGCAAAAATATCTGTGGTGCAAGTCTGATGTTTTTAGAAACTACTGAAGTTAAGTCACATGATGATGATGATGACAACAATGCCTTCTTCGGACAACAACTTATTGGGAATCGCTTCCTCAACCCCAAAAATACACATCTATGGAAACACAAAAACATCTAAAATTCAATCAAAACTGACAGGGAATCCTGTTTGGTGGGTCAAGAATGCAGGGAATGCCTGTTAATTTAATGTTACGAAAATTAGATAATTTGCTGCTTAAGGAAACCATGGAGACAGAGCTCAAAATGATACTGCTTAAAAGAATTCTAAGAATTTTGATTTGGACTTGAAAGCTAGAGCAAAGAAGAACACCATACATCTTCAGACAGAAGCATACAGCTCCTAGTTCAGATGCTAGAAAGATTTTTCTGACCATCATCCATCTGAAAGTTTTATTCTCAATCTCCTGTGCAAGTTCTCTACTGGTTGCACATCTATCTGAAAAGAAAAGGCTTGAACTAATTTGTTTCAAGTAAAGCGCGTTATATTATCCAACTTTAAATGCTTGTGGAAGATTTTTTGCTTATTAACTTAGAGATTTAGGCATTTTACTGGAACCTGTGACTGTATGGTATCTACCCTATGAACAGTAACTTCTCAAAGCTAACTGTTACAATTTAAATATTTAAAGGTTTGTTTAAGAAAAACATTGTGTGCTACTGTTTTCTTAATTCTGACTAACCTGTGGTACTAGTAACCATAAACTCTAGAAGGGAGGGCATTGATCCAGCAAAGTTGCCATTTACCATCCAACTCTGGAAAATACTGTCAAAGTGTATGTAAAATACTTTTAGTCAGGTTTTAATTAATAGTGGTAAACACTTTACTAAAAAAAAAGGCAGCAAGCTCTGTCTGAGGGGAGGCAAAACCCTGAGGGGGCCAATGATTCCGGACAGTGCAAAGTTCAGTGGGGTGTGGCAGGCCCTACACCTCCAAGGTAGCACTGCACATTTACAAATTACAATTATCCTTTGCATATTCATTTGCACCATTGTTGGGATTCAAACTACAAAACATCTGGTTCTGTTATACATTACACACTAATAGCAGTACAAGAGGTAAAGTCCAGAGCCATCCATCTGTAACACCTGCCACAACAATAAGTCAGGAGAGAAAGTCCCTCATCGTCCACAGTAGGACTAATGCCTCTCACAATCAGGCAACCTAGTATCTAAAATTTTCCCAGGCTACTAGCCTTTTTATTTTAATACACAAATAATGCTCTGTGAAAATAAGTTCCTCTCCATATCTTAGTTATTCTCCAAGGTAGAAACAAAATTATAATCATAATGACCTCTAGATAATGTCAGCAAGAGTCCAGGGGGACGGTGGGTATGCTGATATAGGTGGAATGCTTATCCAGCTCTTACTGTTATGGTTAAGTACATAAAACTTTCATATCTGATATGTAGTCCACTGTCAGCAGCAGTATGACACCATCCCAGTCTTATCTTGGGTGATCACCTTCATGGGAACTGTTGTCACAAGGAAAAATCTAGCCTTAATGATCACATTCAACTTAGTGTCTTGTGAAAGTATCTAGTGAAGCCCACACAGCAGTCCCACAAAGATAATTTTGAAAAATGCCAGAGATGAAGTCACTGTCCTATAAGAAAAAACTCTAGGGTACTGACAGCAAAATTTACTGTCTTTTTCGTAACAGAATTTCAATACAATAACAGCCATCTGGATAAAATAATTCTGGAAATTTCAAAAACCTAGTTTTTGTTAAAGGAAGATGCAATTTCTTCTCAATATTTCTTAAAGATATGGTTCTATCTGTGGACTTCTATAAATTTGCAGCAAATATTCGCTTTATAGAAATAAAAAAGACTACATGAAGGTTGAATGACTGACCGATGTTTATCTCAACAGCTACCTTAAAGGAAAACTCCACCTTAGAAATAAAAACATCTATTTTTTCACTGTCTGTTTTCTGAGCTATTTTAACATCTTAAAATCACTTGCAATTCTTCTTATAGAATTTTACTATTTATTTACTTTTTACTGGGAAAGTCCGACTGGGACACAGCCCACTTTCAGCAGAGGTCCAGGAAGAAATGCTCCATACACATGTCTTTGTGATGTGAAAGGAAACTGGAGCACCCAGAGGAAACCCATGCAAATGCAGGGAGGACATGCAGACACCACAAAGAAGGCACTCCAGCCAAGAATCGAACCAAAGAACCTCTTGCTGTGAGGCAACAATGCTAACCGCTGCACTATTTCGCCACCCGATAATATGTTCATTAATTTAATTAAATTAATACGTTTTTCCACAAACAGCTGCCAAAGGGGCTTAACATAAAAAATGTGATCTTGCTTTTCTCCAATCCTCTCTCTCTCTCCCATAATCCATTTCAAGTCTGCTTTATATAGGTCATGTAAGGCAGTAGTGGTGTATTCCCATCCCACTGACATATAAGATTAATGCCAGTCAATGTCATCTTATATACTTTATGTAACAGGACTGTTGCTTTTTTTTCCCTAGAATGATCCTCATTTATGTTGGTCTCAGAGCTTGTTTTACATAAGGAGTTGTACAGATGCAACCAAAAAAGTAAATTGCAGTCCTTTGTTCAAAATAACCTTTTGTACTCCAAGATGAATTGATAGTCCCCTCCCCCTAAATTATTTCTGAGGTAACACAACTGTCACTGCACTCTGTTCCCAAGTGTCTGAACTGGAAAGTTTTTCCTTTATTTTTTTTACCTGAATGTTGTAGAAAATGCTTTATTTTTACTGGTTTTATAACGAATGCTATGCTCTTGTTTCCCATTACTAAGGAAGTTTCAAAACAAAACATGACCAATTTTCTACTCCTTAACATTGGATAACTTTTTTTCTGAGGCAAAGATGTCTTGCAGCTTTATATTTCTATCTTGTTATTCTTCACATATAATGACATGTTAAAGAACAGGAAAATCACTCTTCTAAAAACCTGACTCCATGATAATTACAGTAAAATTAAGGGACTGGAAAATAATTCTATTTCCCAGTCCCTGCAGTGGGAAGATTTTTTGGGGGGAGGGGTGCATAAACGATTGTAGAAAACACCTTGATAATAATACAAGTATTCAGGGCCCATTTTAGGGGGCCCCCAGCAAATGTCAAGTTGGAGGCCCCTTTGACACTTACAATATCACCCCGTTACTGCCACCCCTCTTATACAACCTTTTAGTTCATGCTGTAGTGTTTTGGAGATAGTAAATATAGACTGAACTGTAGTTACAGTGCTGTTACATTATGAGAGGCCTGTGTACCACACTATGTTGGCCCATCTCACAGAAAGACATTCACAGTTACTGGCAATTTGTTCTAGCAATGATACATTACAGCAACTCTATATATGGGGCTGGATTTAAGTGAAATGGTGCCCTAAACACTGCACCCCCCCACACACACACATCCCGTGGACTCCCATTTGCTCCACCCCCCCCACTCTCCACATTATGCACTTTACTTTTTTTTTCTTTTTTTCACATTTTGCCTTACTCTTTTTTCACATTTTGCCTTACTCTTTAGCTTTTTCAAGAATTCATGATTTTCTATATGCTCTGAAATGCATTTTACTTTATTTTTTTCTTTTTATACAACCATTTCCTCCAATGAGAGCTTGAACAGAAACTGCAATTAAGGAAATAAATTCAGTGTTGCACCTTTTAATCCAATGATGGCCTGAAACAAAATCATGACTCAGAAAATAATTTCAGTCTTACTTTTTTTCTTTCAAGAAAGACATAATTTATAGGCAATGGTTAATGTTTAAAGCTGACAAAATAGTAATTCACAATAAAGTAACAATACATTTGTTGTAAGGACACACAAATCGTTTCTGGGAATATTGCCTGCCTCCCCTACCCTCCCCCAAAGAAAAAAGCCACTGCCTGGGCATCCCTCTGATGTTAGATTGAGATGAAATCAGAAGTTCAGATGGCCATGGTCATGTATTTTAAGTGACTGCTTTCATATATATATATATATATATATATATATATATATATATATTATACACACACACACATAGCATGCCTCCTCAGTTTTGCTTTGTTTTGCTATGAGGTTACATTGGAAGCAGCTGTGAATCAGTGTAAGTTGTCTTCCATTCTGTAATAAAGACAGTGGAAAACAGTTTTACTCCTCTGTCTTTTTTATTGTAGCTGCTGAGCTCCTGATATAAGCAGGACTAATTGCCTGTATAAGATCATCAGTAGTACCATGCAAGGTAAACTTCAGATTTCTGTCTGTGTGATATGTCCTGTAGATGAAAACAAATTCCTCTGCAAAGTATGTGAGAAATTAAGCTTAAAAAAGTGGATGGGCTTTCCTTTCCTTTGATTACAATGCAAGGAAATGAAAGTTTTATAAAGTACAAGCAGGTCTCTGGTACTTACACAATACTGGAACTATATTATAGGGAAAAAAACATCCTAAGGATTGAGTTAAACCACAGGAGAAGGAAGTGTTTTCCTACAAGGCATAAATAACAGTTACACACTATCCTAACAAAGTACAAATTCCAAGAAAGGCAAATTTAATTAGGAAGGTAATATCAAAAAGGCTTCACACTTTTTTCTGTCCTATTCTTCCATGCCAACTCATTAAAGCTTGATCTCTTAGCTGTTCCACAGACCGATTTATTCTCCCTGGGTGGCAGCCTCACGGCATACTTGTTTCCTGGCTAATTTATGCCTCATCCCCAGGAAGTGCACCATTATCCATGCTCACAGGAAATAATTTTTTCCAATAAACTCTAATCCCCTCCTGTGCATGTCAAGTGTAGCATGCTGAAGTTTTGATGTGCAATGCACTCTGCCTACACCTTTTTGAGCCACGCTCGCCATCAGAACTTCAACCAAAGGGAATGTTCAAGGACACATGCTACCCCCCCACCCCCCCACACACACACACCAGCAGCATGTTAAGCCTAGTCGATCCTCTTCTCTATCCCAGTTCAAATTGGTGCCGAGCTGCTAATCAAACTCTGATCAACTGTGTCCCAGTCAGGGATTTATTCCTCTAAGCCAATGAGGATGGCCGCACACATGTTTAAAAAGATGCTAATGACAGAACCAGAACTTTGATGAAAATTAAAAGTAGTAGCTAGGTGTTATCTTTGTGAGCAATCAATTTCTGTAATAATAAAATCTGAGAAAGAAAATATAGCAATGTAGGATTTGAAGGGATCCAAACCATTTGAAGTAACCCATATAGAAAAATACATCCACTTGGATTCCCTTATCCCAAATTGGAGAATTAGTATTAGCTACTCTCTGTACATCTTCTAGCAAAGTCATCAAGCACCCTAGCCTGCTACTTTAATTCAACTCACTGGTATCACAGTTAGGTCTTTTATCCCTCTGTGCCAAAGAGACCACTACGGCTGCATGTGCTTTTGATTTTACATTAGCCCATGTTACCAAGTTATGGCGAGGCATGAGATATTTTTAAGATACATTTCATATTTTCTATGCCTCACCATGGACCAAACTTACTGCTTTTTGAACCCCCTGGCAGTTTTTACTAGGTAGTAACATTACTTAGGTCCACAACTTTTAGAGGCAGATTTGCTATATTCAAACTAGCTAGAGAATCCTTCATTGAAGGACAAAGGGCGGAGGTGTTATTTTCCAGAGGTCCACTGAAATATTAACTGGCATTCTAACGTTGCTGTAAGCCTGAGTCTTGCAAAAGATGATTTTAACTGCCTGAAGCATGGAAGGGACTGGGGCTCTTTTCATACTCACTTTTGTTCTTTAATAAGTAATGACAGATCATTCACCCACTTCATTCTTTCACTGTATTACTTTTTTTTTTTTTTTATTCAGTATCATTTAGTTTTTAGGACAAAGCCAGACAATGTTACTAAACCTTTGAACCTAGAGGGAAAAACAGCAAAGGTTAGCCAATGAGGCAGCGTGGAAATGCAAAATCAAGGCACTAACCCCCACAGCAACTC